>NC_047584.1:16246136-16546136 GCF_011004845.1 Esox lucius | reverse complement strand
TGACAGCATTGCTGGTTATAGTACTTCAATTTAACATTTAACTAGTATAGCACTGTCCTTCAGTTAATTGTTGACCTTATCTTTTTTTATTTATATAGGGATTTTAAATATTAATATTAACCTTTCCTACATACATTTCCTGTTTTTCTTCCATTGTTTAGACTGTCAGTACATTACTTTTTAAAATATTCACCATTTGGAAGCCTGATAACCCACATTGTTGTTAAAAATGTATTCTGTATTACAATGAGTAGCTGTTTGACTTCCTGAAACATGATCTTGGGGAGAGTTGTGACAGTTTGCCTCACATGTATGTGTACTTGTGGGGACAAAAAAACAAACAAAAAAACCCATGCCTGGAAGATGCAATTACCATTAAGTTTAGTTATATATTATAATATGGGAAAGTTTAGGGTCAGGGAGTCGGCAACATGGATTTCTGGTTCAGGGTTAGGTGCCAGGTCCTCACAGTAATAGTGTGCCTGAGCGTGTGGGTGTATAGCTCTTATCTCTGTATTTTGCTTCATTACCATGCATAGCCTACCATATAGTTAGTGACATTATTTTTGACATAAGATTTTGGCCAAAGTATTTGTAGAAATAATGCTTTTAGAGAGTCAATGAGGAGAGTGGGAAGCGGTGAAACGACGCAACTCTGTTCCATCCGTGGTTTATAGGGTCGATTGGATGGGTTATAACCTCAATTTGCATAGAGTAGAAGTGATTTATTTTTTCCTACCTCTGTCAGGAGTTTGTCCTTTTCCTTTCCCTCTGTTCCTTGCACATTTATCTGCGTGCCCCTCACAGAAAAATGTGGGAAAAACCTGATTTAATACGAGTTACTGGTGGATGTATGCATGTTCCATGATTGAGTCATTTATTTGGAATAGTTCTTTTTATTTTGCCTCTGCAGGGCACAACTTTGCACTTGCTTTTTAAAGGTGGAACGCTTCATAGGCCAGGGTACGGCAAGCAGTGGCTCTTGGGATAAACCTAGCCTGCAAATAATTTTATAAAGGCTGTGTTTTAGTGTTAGTACAGAAAGACTTTTCAGAATCAAAAAGTGTTTCCCATTTGGGGTCAGATGGATTTTTAAAAATTCTCGAGAAAAGCTGCGTCTACAAGCCGTGGGACAGAGGCTTCTAATTTCACTTGAAAGACAGTCCTAAATAAAAATTTCAAATCGGGAAGTGTGGGAAAAATGTTTCACCATGTGGTTTTTCAAATTAAACATTATTTTTCTCTGTCTTTCTACACAGGATCATAGTTTTTTGGTAAAATATCCTCATAAACCTGAAGTATGGTTTGAAAAGCACCAGAAAGGTTTTGGAAAACAAACCAAAAAAAACAAATCCGGATGAACATGATTTCAGAGCCTGCGTTATTGCAGAGAAAGGACTGACACATCTAAAAGGTAGAGATCTGTGAAAAATATGATTCAAGAGTTTACATTTTAACCAGTTTATAAAATTTAACAGCTTTGTAGGCAATCATAAGTCAATTGAAAGGTTTGTTCCATCATAAACATATTAATGTATTATTATGAACTGAGACAAAATGGCCCTTCAGTTTGCTGCCGCTCTGAACTGCTTCTGTTCCTCTTTAATGTTTAGCGTTGTTAAATAACATTCTAAACATTTCTAAATTTCATATTGATGATTTTACAGCCCCTTGTCTGACAAAGGTAGGTATCATTCTAGCAAATATAAATGCATGTTATGTGTTCATTGAATAAATAAATCTCTCCTTAAAGGACTTTGTGATATCTTTCATGTGTTATTAAGAACTCTGGGAAGCTCCTTTTTTGCCTTTTGCCAGCCTCATGGTATGTGATTTGGTCTATAAGTCTTCACATTCAGATGTAGCGTTTGTGAGTAAAAGTACCCAGAACTGCAAATCAATACTATGTGCCACACTGTTTCTGTCTCGTGGACCCCTGAATGTGCCTATCACGGTTCTGGTGGAGTGTAGCTAAACACTGGAAAAAGGTGTTGCAAGACTGAATGCTCTTGGACAGTTTTCTCCAAAAACTTTTGACTTTCACACAATTCTATAGATTTAAAAGATTTTGGTCAATATATTATAAGCTTTGTTAACTGTGCTGTATCAGGGGCTTTGTGTTTCGTAGATTTTACAATAGATTTTAATTACATGAAGAATTGCACTTGCTTGGTTCACTGCAACCTCCCTGTCAGCTTCTGGGGAGACCTGGAGGCTTCAAAACATGTAAATAGGTAACCAAAGCCATATGTGCAACTGGCATTCATGCTATAGGCTCCATTACAATATGTCACAATGTTAAAGGTAAGCAAGTGACTAATTGACTAAATAGTTTATTTCATTATAAAGCACAAGTCAGGAGATACAAAAGAAATGGAGCTGCAAATCAGAGTAAAGTTTATAAAACTGACTTAATTAACGTGATCGCAACAGTATAATTATAATACTAAAACATAATATATACAATACACTCTCAATAGCAAATTATGTATTTACAAAGAATATAAAAAGAAAATAGACCAGTACAAAATAACTCATGGAGAGCTTCAAAAATACTAGGCAAAAACTATATAATAGTTCTGCTGTTTTACTAATGCTTAAAGCCAAGCAACTACAAAGTTATCGTTTGCATAGTATTGTTACTAATGCAGTACCAAGTAGTAAAGCAGAGAAGTGCTAGTTGTCGTTTTTCTTAATGAGTGTCTTTTTAATGCGGGGGACAATGAAGACCGTGCCGTCAGTGGTCTGCTGGAGGGAGTACTCTGATGGGGAGTAGGGCTTCCCTTCCTCGTCTCTCAGCAGGCTGAACACCTCCAGGTACAGGGTGTTGAGCTTCAGCTTCATTTGCCGCAGGCTGCTGTTGTTTTCGATCTTCTCTCTCTGTAGTCGCTCCTTCTCCTCCTTCAGCGAGTCTAGGTCATACTCAAGTTCCACAATGTTCTCCATCTTCCGCTTGCGGCAGTTTTGGGCGGCCACCTTGTTTTTGCCTCGCCGGCGGATGTCTCGGACCAGCGCCAGCTGGGCCTCGTTGAGCTGGTGCTTCGACATCATCTCATTGAAGTCATCCACTGGTAGGTTGATGATCATGTCCACGGTGAAGGGAATCTGTAGGGCCTTGGCTCGCTGCTCGTCTCTGGAGAGACGCTTCTCTGAGCGCCTTGTCTTCTTGTCTTTGGTGAAAGGCAATTCGTTGTGGCCAGTCTCCTCATCTGGCTCAGTCTTGCCATGTTTGGGCATTTTGTCTTGTTGGTGAGCTAACTCCAGCAGAGGTGGTTGCTGGCCATCTGGTTGGAAAGACAGGGAGAACATCTCTGAGTAGTCTGATTCTGCACTCTCAGGGTTACTGTCCATCTCCTCCATGTCTGAATCACTGTAGCCACCAAAGGAGCCATCCCCAGACCGTGATTTCTCTGGGGAGCTATAATGTGGGCTTGCTTCCACAGACACACCTGAATCCGAATCGGGAAATTCTGGCATTAGCTCTGGTTTGTTGCTGCTGTCAAATGAATCTCCAGGAGAAAGGTCATGTAATTCCATTGGTATATAAGAAGGCTTGCTTGGGATCTCGGCCAACGAGTTCCCTTCATCTCCTCGGCCACAAGGTAGTGGGACGCTCGTTACTTTTGTGTTGACGATGTCTGGGTAAAACACGTCACAGAAAGTGTCTGCACTGAAGTGTGTATTTAGATCTGGAGCCTTCTGGGTCATCTGACTGAGGTGGTCAATAGGAGCCATGTTGGGAATGCTTTCGTAGGCATTGATCAAATCCACCGGGCAGGCCTCTGCTGTGTTGGTTGCCACGTCTGGCAGGTTGGCCAACGAGTAGAAGGTGTAGTCTGGCTCATGCACCTCTGGAGTGTTGGTCGTGTGCAGATATCCTCTGGTCTGCTCCAGTGTGTCTTCCATTTGCATGTTCAGACATTGCTGGAAAACAAGATTCAGAAATGTAAAAAAAAAAATCAAGCGGTTTCAGACATAAAAATGTGAATATACTACTATCACCTTAAGTAGCTATTTTTGGTGTTTACTGTTTCAAACCTCTCTATATACAGTAGAAGCCAACATTTTGCAGCAGTCTAATATTTCAAATAAAGATGACTAAAAGGTCTGCATTAAATTAGAAAATGTTTACAGTAGAAGTGGTTTCTGGTTCGGTTTACTTGCTGCATACAAAGCTTTAGAAGCCATTTAGGTTATACCAAAACACCTGGAGTTTCCTTTTAAGGCTATGCTCCTGTTTGAGTCAATAGTGCTTTGTCAACCTGCTCAGTATAGAATTAGCGAAGTGTTATTTGCTTCTATGTTTACCATTCAAAAACACAAAACAAAGGTGAAAATGTCCACATGTCTGGCTGTTGCTAAACATGCATTCTTTGGGTGTTTGTTAAACCACAGACCTCAGTGCCATTGACCCAGTAGAATATGCCTATTGTACCTGCAGCTCAGGAAGTGACAAAAGCTCCATCCAGGCTTGCTCTAACTCTGTGGAGGTCCTTCGTGAGGGCAGTGGGGCTGGGAGAAGGGGTGGCTGGGTCAACACTGGCAGCTCGGATGCCATCATGAGGTGGCTGCTGTGCAGGGCTGGGGCTAACGTGGTGTCTAGACAGGCAGAGGTGGTCTACAACGAAAAGGACAGAACCACTGTGAAAGACAGGTACATACAACATTATTCACTGTCCATGAGATATTATTATAAGCATACTTTTAAGCAAATAATGAATGTCTGCGCTCTTACCTCAGTTGCCTCTACCAGGGGAAACGTCTCAGCCAGCAGTTGCATACATTCATCGAATGACATAGCATCCCCGTCTTCTGTGAAGCTGACATTCTGAAAACCAAACGTCAACCCACTTCAGGTTTTCATCTAACTGCCTGCTATGCTAACATTATATGCCGTTTGATAATTGTTTTTAGTGCCTGTTTTTCGTTAAAGAATAGGTCTGAATTTGGCCTGAGGACCTAGTGCTACCCGACGCTCTTCAAGAGCAGTTTCCACAGCGCCAAATCCGCCAGCACAAAACTACAGAGCCACCCGCATTTCCCTTATTACATTCAACAAAGCGTTTACGTAGCTAAGGAGCAGCTGTACCCGTGGCAGGGAGGGGCAGTGAGTTCTACCTGTGTGACTTGGGACTGTACTGTGACAGACGGGGGTGGCGATCCTCCAGGCGTGAGGCGGGGCACGAATTCCCCTGTCTCCTCGTCCAGCTGCAGCTGCGCCAGCAGGGCCTTCTCCTGCTCCCTCAGCAGCTGCTGTTGCTTCTCCTCGTCCTGCTCCCTCTGCCGCTGTAGCTCGTGCTCCTTCTGGCGGTGGCAGTAGTCAAACATCTCACGCCCCGCGCCCAGGTCTATGTCCTGCCTCCACAAGATGTCAATCAGGTCCACATCCTACCAAAAAAAAAAGACAGGTTAGACTGGAACCCGGAGGAGAACGGTGAAGCGGAAACAAGGACAGCGTGTCCCTATTGTGAGCGTGTTGGCTCCCGCCGGTGCCACGCCCTTTCCCTTCAGGTGTCAGTCTATTGACGACAACTCTGGCAGGAATGTAATGAGGAAGAAGCCTGATGAATAATAGATGCACTTCTCCATTTCCCAGAGTTGGGTTGCCACATATGGAGAGGATGTGCTTTTTCAGGTGGTAAGATAGAGACTGGATCATTCTTTAACCAAATACAATAATGGACAATGGGCCGAATGAAGAAATAAATAAAAAAAATAAGATTTAAACAAATTAAATCACTGATGAGAAAATATAGATCCAGCTTTAAATAATACCTGGTTTACGTTTTGTTTGATCCACCACACTGTACCACAAGAACACTACATTGACTATTTTGAGAACCATTAGAGGTTAAGATGTTGAAATAGTGTTTAAAATGTCCCCACTGTTGTACCACATTTATAACAAGGCCATACAGTGGCTGATGGTCATTAGTGGTGTTACAAACAGGACTGTCCTGTCTCTTCTGGGCCTCTTAACATCCATTACACAGACCTTACAGAAGGAAATGTTTCACAAGAGTTTGGGAGATTGCGTAATCCCACCCTATTAGGTCACAAGGAAAGTTCGAAGCATGTGACTTTTTGTTATTCATCTGGGTAGTAAAGAAAAACTATACTTTCAGAGACCATGGGTCACATGACAAGGACAGTAAAAGGAGGCCGATCAGATGATCACAAGCAGAAGGAAGTGTAAAGAGGATGTGATATTGTAGAGATTTTCAGCGTGCTGTTATTTATTAGCTTACTGACTCCCAAAACTACTTGGCCTTGCAAATGAAATGCACAAGTGTGTAGTCAAAATCAATGAAATACAACTAGTTATTGATTTACTTATGGCCTATTATCTTTAATGTCCTTTTCAGAAATTAGCATAAAAACATTGCCTCTATATGTAAGCATCATAGGTGCAGAACTGCAAAAGACACTTTAACCCCTTGGGTGTTACGTCAAAGCTGGTGCTAGTCCACAAAACAAAATCCAGTAACGTCACAAGGTCTGGTTAGGGAAATAAGTCCCACTATTACTCTTGGTCGGCGTAGTGAGCGCAAACAACCACACGTAATACATAACAGCTGCTGGATGATGGCACCTCTTGTGGCCCGCCATGTTTTCTCCTTTCAAAAGCAAACTATATCCATGTTTCACACCTCTACCACACAAAACCAACCACAACTACCTGTGAAGACATCTTGAAAATCTTTTGTAAACACCATTATACAGGACAGGTTCATACTGCCTTAAAAGAAATGAATGACCTTCATTCACTTTACTTATTTCATAATCCCTTCTGAGGAACAGCAAGATTTTATAAATGTATTTCTAAATAAGTGACAGGAGAACAGTCATAAATGTTAGATTTTCCCTGTCCAGACCTATTTTAAGGAGGGTTTTGAAGTATTGAGGTATTGGAGCCTGAAAAAAGGATGATGTAACTGCACTGCAAACGTGTTGACTCCATCTGTCCATTTTGATAAATTGTTTGGATAAACATTCAAGTAAAAACTATTTTGTTACAAATAATACTGGTGTGTTGAAATATTATCCACAAACCATACTAGTTATCAGCTCACTGATCATTCTGAAATGTATACTATAATGTGTCACTTTCGTCTGTCAAAGAACTAGTATATTTTTGTGGATATCAGGATGATTGCAACATTTCTGGGTCGATTCTGCAGGTCAGTGTAATACAAGCTATTTATTTTTCTATTTGTTAGTTCAAAACCAAGATATACTTCACATAGGTTTTTTTTTTCTTTTTTTCTCAGTATGTGTAGAAACTTGAACCACAGACACCATTTTAATCATTAACTGATGTTCATTGTCTTGTTCATTTGACCAAATTAGTGTGGCAGAACCGGTTTACATCAATATAAAATGAAACACTAAATTCCGGAATTCGATTGTGACATCAGTTGTATGGAGCAAAGGTAAGTGTATAAATTCCTTCCCCAAAACACACGCAATAGGGTTCTAGTGGTATGTGGGCGGATTCCTAGGGCCAAAAAACAAACGCAATGAAGGGAAAAAGTCCGCGGAGAGCCAACTTAACAATAATTGTACCATTACACAGAATTCTTAAATTGAGCGGTCTTTCTAATGTAATTGAACTGAATTAAGTGGGAGGAACCCGCCCGACTTCCATCCATGACTTTGCAGAATTGTCAATAAATGCTAGTGACCGAGCCTAGAGCGAGTTTACAGATGGAAATTCTAGGCTAGCATACAGGCAGTAAGTAGCCTAGCATAGTTTAGGAGTAGGTCTAATGCGATTGTCGAACTATAAGAGAACATAACATTAACGATTATGACAATCTATAAAAAAAGCACAATCGTTTCATATGATTAACTCACATAACTATTGAATTGCAAATTGTATTATTATCGGGAAAAAACGATTAGGTTGAACCTGACAGTTGATAAACGAGCTCAAACTTTAATGCGTATTATTTTTTTCTGGAAATATCCAATAAGAGTTTTTCAACAATAAGGATCAATATAGATCAACCTTCAGCTACGATAGTGTACTGCGTTACAGCTAATAAAGTCATATTTACCTGTTGACTAGGATGTATTTTAGTCATCTCCAATTCCATCATAATGGAGAGTTGGTTTGTCTCTTCGTAAAGAAAAGCCCAATATATAAAAATATATTTGTAATCCTTTACAGCAATATAAAATGGTGGACTATCCGAAAGCGAGGAGTCCGGCAGAGGGCAACGTTTTGGCTATGAGGGAATAATTTCTTCTAATCTTATGAAATTTTACGGAAAACCCCAAGCATTGGCCCTGCCCACAAGATGCGGCAACCAGTCAAGAGCTCCGAGAGAGCTACGCTGGGGTCGTCCCTCAACATCCTATTGGGCGGATAAACACAGACTCCTCTGGACAGCCAATGTAACATTTATATACATATAACGACGAGGTTTTTATGTAAACCATAAAAATGAATTCAAAGACATGTCCTTAATGACTTCCTTAATCTCTGCCCCATTAATATTTCTATACAATTACTTTTGATAAGATAGTGTACATGAATCTCAAGATAAAGTCTTTAACTTATTTTAAAACAAAATAAATATTTGGTAACTATACAAAAATATATTTCTCCATTTTGACTTGAGTAAACAGCCACAAATTCATATGAAATAAAAACAAAGTCTGATTCCACAGCCTCAGAGAACCTAGAACAAGGAAAATTCTATTTTTGGTGCAAATGTAAGATTTATGCCAGTTTGGCTAAGGTAAGGATTAAATTAAGGTTGGGTTTAAAATAATTTGATTTCTTTCACAATATCTACTCTAGGCTACCTGCAGCTGTTGTTGACTACACTTCTCTACAATGTATGGTACATCAATTTTGTGAGATATTATGAAAGAAATTTAAGATGATATCAAACCTTTGCAAGATTTCATTCGTTTTTTTGATATTTTGATACCCAGGTATTTCATTTGCTAGTAAAGTAGCCAGCACTTTCACATGCATGGTTTAATAGAAGGTGGTGCACAGGCCTAGCCTCACATGTTAGTTTGGCCTGAGACTTAGCTAAGTAGAACCTCAACTCATTCTCATCCTATTGAACCTCAAGTTTAGGAATCACTAATTCTAGTGGGATTTGCTAGAAACAACACTGAGTCATCAGCAGCTGAAACTTTGAAAATGTTACCTGTACTTATGTTTGTCCTGTATTACCACAGTCCCACAGGTGAGTCATGCCATGAATAGATTTTTAAATAGATTTGTAAGACACTTATACTTGATTGGTGAAATATAGTGAGTCCTCGCTGATTGAGCAGTGGGCCCGGTTTTATCCAGACCACTGGACTATTCCAGTTGATACATTTAGTAAAATATTTCTTTACTGAAAACAACCACAAATGTTGTTCTTTCTTTGCCCAACTAAGCATGTCTATGTATGGTGACCCGTGCAATTTGATTAGTTAAACATGTCTATAGATTGTGTGATTTGATAAAACAATGAGTGTTTTGGTGATAGGACATTGACATACTACAAAAGCTAAATTGCTGGTTGTAATTTATTTAAGTGTTTTATTAAATGTATTAATTACAGTACCCACCTGAAGGGCCATAGTTGCACAGTTTTAAGAAATCTGTGCCAATTTATTGAGAAAAAAGATCTCAGTATCTAAAAGTATATACGTTTTCAGAAGCTTTGCCATGACACACCAAATTGAGCTTGAATGCATCCTATGTCCTTTGATCATCCTTGAGAGGTCTCTAGAACTTGATTTGAGTACACCTGTGGCACATTCGATTGACGGGACATGATTTAGGAAGGCACACATCTGTCTATATAATGTCTCACACTTCACAGTGCATATAATTTGCAAAAACCAAGCTATGAAGTCAAAGAAAACTCTTTATACCTCCAAGACAAAAATTGTGTTGAGGCACAGATCTAGGGATGGTTTACATTTTTTTTAAAGCATTGAGAGATCCCAGGAGCACAGTGGAATGGCAGAAGTTTGAAACTACCAAGAATATTGCTAGAACCGGCCATCCAACAGAACTTAGTAAAAATACAACACTGAAGTGGCTTTGGAACAAGTCTATGAATGTATTTGAGTGTACCAGCCAAAGGCCAATTGAACATTTGTGAGAAGACCTGAAGATCACAGTTCACAGAGACTATCAATCCAAACTGACAGAACTTGAGAGGATCTGTAATGAAGAATGAGAGAAACGGCCCAAATCCTGATCTGCAAAGCAGGTAGAGGCATACCCAACAAGATTAACCATTGTGATCACTGCCAAAGGCCCTTCTACAAATTATTGAATACTACCTCAGTTTTTACTTTCAATAAATGTGCTTATCATTTCTAAAACTTATGAAATGATAAGGACATTTGTAGAGAAAATGACAAAATGTAGAGAAAATTACAGGATTATAAAAATGTAGCCTATAACACAACAAAATGTAGAGAAAACTATGGGATCTGAATACTTTACCAAAAGTATAGAACAAGTAAGTATTTACTTTTAAACAGCAATTATTAGTGAGTGATTGTTGTTGCTAGAAAATCCTGCTAACATTTATAGTCCCTGAACTCCAGATCAAGCAAGAACCAGTTTAGGTACTTGGCTACCTGAGACAGAAAAGACCCAGACTGTTGACTCAAGGTCAGATGGTATAGCCTGGATTCTGTTGCCTTTGAAATTGACCTGTCCACTACATACCATATCTATTTAAATAATATGAAATAGTATTTTCAATGAAATTAGGTATACAGGCTGTATGTGTGTGTGTGTATATATATGTGTATCTATATTCCATTATTGCTTGACATTTAGGCCAATTTCTTACCTTTAAAGTAAATAAATCATGCCTATGCTGAAACATGTTTCTAGAATACTAAACTAGTTAGTAAAATAATATCCTTGAAAGCCCCTAGACTACAAGTAAAACATTTTGACACCTGAGTGCCAGTACCCGGTTGAAATCTCTTTTTAAGTCGCGTTTTGAAACCTGTGTTGTAAATGAGGTGGTATTTATACCACTCACTATAACACATCCTAATAGAGCCGCACTATATCTGTAGCTATATAGGCAACCTTACCTATGAAGTCCACTTCACTGTCCTACTATCTGAAATTACACTACGCTTTTTTTTTTCAAGCGCGCCCACGAATACGCGTTCACGTTTGGCAGCTCCACGTCGACATTCTTCCAGCTGCAGACTGAACTGCACAGAGCTGAAATAAGAGGTAAAAACGATATGAAGGCACTTCGAACACTGTTTGGAGCCTCCAGAGGGACGACCACCGCGAAATAAGAATCGGGGAAACTCCTGTTTGATTTGATAGTTAGCCCTGCAACAATTGCAGATAGGCCACTGTTTTTGGCGTTTTATGATCTGTTTGCCCTCGTGCTGGATTGCAGCTGGCCCCCTTTAACAGTGCTCACTTTCTACCAGGTACAGTATATTCAGTTGTACTTTTAGTTTCTTATCATTGTTTTGTGTTATTTACAGGTATGCAGCTATGGTATTTCAAATCGGTTTATCGAATTCCAACATACTTTAATTCACTGTTTTATTTTGCACTTTGTAACTTCAAGACAATTAGCAAATATCCATAATGTATTGAATACAATTTATATGCTAACTAATTGCTAACTCATGTCGACATTGTGGAATGTTTTGCGTTTTATAGGTAGACCATTGATCATGTATTATTGTCATTGTTAAGATCAGTCTGTGGCTTGTGAAAAACTCAACAAGTCGCTAAACAGTTGCATAATGAATGTGGGTGTATTACCCCTGAGGTGAAATGTTCAGCATAAAGAAATTCATGATTCCAAATTTGGAACCTTAAGACACGTCATCTATTCCACATCTGGAGTGTACTAATTGTTAACTTTTACAACCTTGAATATAGTCAAGGTTGAACTGCGAAGTAAATACTTATGTAAGAAAAGCCCATACTGTATATGATTGTGTGATTTAATCATTATGTGGTGGCAGATGGAGAATCAATCTAAGTTTCCAACAGCAGGCTGGTCATTCAATTTTTTCTGTCTTGTCTTTAATTTGCCCAGAGTTAATAGCCTACTCTACCAAGTTTCATGTAATGCAAACATTTTCAAGAGCTCAGCGTTGCTTGTTTTAGTTTTATCTCATTTCATAGTGAAGTTAACTTTGGTTACATTTTAATACTGTGTGGAGAGCCATCTCCACCCCATAATTAAATATTTTCCACACTAGTGTTAAATAAAAGTGTTCACCAAGCAAGTACATGAATAGAAAATATTTCACTGTCTTGTTATATGTTGCAGGTGAAGATTTGGCGAAAAGGGTTGGCACAAAGGAATAGCCTACTATGTGGCACCGTGGCTTTCCAAGTAAAGTTCTGTGATACACTTCGACTCTTAATTGTTTGCAGTCAGTGCATTACAGAACTTTGTTTTGGGAGTTAATGCTCTGGCCTGAGGGACACAAACCTACCATCTGGAGAATAGGGATAATTTATTCCACAACATGCCACTTATAGAGTACAATATGCAGACACCTTGTCAAATGTTTTCTCCATGAATAAAGTTTTGACAATGCCTTGCCTCGTGAGTTTTAACCTACGTGTGAAAGAATTTCTCTGCTTCTTTACTTTGGTGTGTATTAGATGTTGGTATTAGAGTGAAATAATTGTCTGAACTTTGTTGGAAAAGTGCCAGAAAGCTGTGGTTGACTGTTCTATAATTTCTTATAAGACAACATATACATTTAGAAGCCATATGGAAACTCCAGAATTCACTCATGCTTCACTTTCACTTGGCAACGTGATTCATGGAGGTTAGAGAGAAAGTTGTTACTGATCTGGGTTATATGTCGTAAAACATTGGATGTATTCCTGTAAGAAATTGCCTAATTGTATCACATCAACTAACATTAATCAATATCCCAGGTAGTACTTATACCAAAATGTTGTGCTTTTTCTATTGACTATTGGCATTGTTTCATGTGAATGGTGCATAAATGTATGTCCTGTCAAATTGCTCATATATGGCAAGAATGAATTAAACAATTTCAGAGACATGAGGCAAATCGGATGGACAAGCTAACTCAGGGCTCAACAGTAACTTTTTTTTTTTACAAGGAGCATGTGTACACAAATAAATGTGGAATAGGATCTAAGGATTAAATGTTCTTCTCTGTGCTCTAGACTGTCAAAGCATTAGAATATGATAATAGTTCTATCAAATTAAAGATGCAGCCTGGGACTTTAGCAATTAAGAAAATCCTTTTTTTACCTCCCATTTCAGGTTGGATGTGAAATGTGTTGTTCATATGTGCATTATCTGTAATTAAGATTACTATCATACCTCAGTTAGCCATTTAATTTGAAGTTTGAAAGCAAGTGTTGATGTCTTGGGCCAAATATTGGGCGCGTACATGACGCAGCACACAATTTTCGGGGACCCTTTTTGACTCAACAATGCCACTTTTACAAAGGGTGGCTGAAAATCACTGACTGTGTCTTAAATTCAAACAGATACAGTAACCAAAATAAATGAATTCTAAAGAGCACTAGTAAGGCTTAAGGCACTAAGCGCTAGACCAATTTAAAGAATTAATTTCTGGCATTAAATGTCTGTTATTTTAAACTATAAGGTTCCTTTTATCAGTGTTTTTAAGTTTTCTATTCATGGTCTTTTGAGATCTGCAGGCTTCTGTAATAAACAAGCGTAGGCTACCTGTCTATGGATAAAAATTTTCAGAGAAAAGGACAATCAAAAGCAGTGTTCATGTATATTAAAATTGCCACCTGTTAAATGTCATTCTCTTGACTTAATCCCTGAACTGATGATTTCAGAACTTTGGGAATACATTTACCACGAATTAAAGGGACACTTCATATTTCCAGCATGCTGTAGGGCAAATTAAACTAACAATTAAAATCAACTCGATTGTGTCAAACATTTTATTATTTTAACCGGTACTATCTACATACATACCACGAGTGGTGAAAAGGTGCAACAACAAAAAGCTAATAAAATAAATAAGCAAGTTATATTAATATCAGAGACAGTCTATAATGAAACATTTTTCAACAATAAAATATAAATATGTGGATTGGATGCACCACCAAGATTAACATGGCACGTATCAATTGCAAAGCATGATGGGATTCTGTTACAATATACCTCATATCCTACTATCACTATGCACTGCTGACCTCTGACAGCAGGCTTTCCATGCACAAACACGGAAGCAGCATGGCGTCAAACAGCAACAGTTCCGAGAGGCAACGAATTGCCCAGCAAAGATTGCGAGTAATTGCCGGTCATTTACAGAAGCATGAGGACGGTGAATCGGGAATAATCGCCGCAGAATGCAAAGCTGATGCTCTTTGCTCAAATGAAGGGAAAAAAGGGACGGTGCCGAAAAAGAGGTAGGATTGGCAGTGGTAATGCATTACTAGCAGTGGTGGAGCAGAAATGCTACCTATAGCAGTACGTATGAAATAGCTATCATGTTTTTATTGAAATTAAGACGTAACATTAGTGTTTTGATTGTTTATTTAGTTTTTACAAACGATAACATCGCTTGTATATTCATATTCAGACACTGATTCTTTCATTTAGCTAAGCAAGCAGGCTAGCTAGCCACCTCTGACAAAGTGTTCATTCATCGAAGTGGGTGCCGCGCCACTGTTTTCTGTTACTTATAAATCTTTTTCATTGTAGTTACTTGAAATGTTAAAAGGTATTTTTGTTCTCACACTCTCAGTTCAAATGAATGTTGAGGTCAGTAAAAGCTACAGAAGCTGTACCATTTTGTTATTTTTAATGAGTGTTACTGTATGTTGCTCACCCGAGCCACTCCTAGTTTAAAGTGGGCAGCTGAAGTTCATATACACTACAAGAACAGCTAGTCAATAGTATATCGTCAGTATACCTAGCCCATTTCATTTCCACTTTATATGTAGCTTGTAATGTTTTGATAATGACAGTATTCAAAACAACTGGAGAAATCTCAGCTTAATCAGACAAACAATAACAGTATTACCAAGCTACACTGTTGAATAAAATAATGGTGTTTCTGCTGATTCTATATGCTTAAATATCTAGTAATATAATCATATTTTTTTGTTTTATTTTGTTGAGGTTTAAGTGACACCTCATCACAGTCATAGTAATGTTTGATAGAAATGAGAATAGGGTAAAGTTCAGCAGGTAAAACTTTCTGCCTAAAACTTGGATTTGATTGGCCAAGACCTGTGGTGGTCTGACTCTCAATTCCTTATGAGGCTGTTGGACTTTCACTGTCATGCTTTAGTGACATCTAGTGTCAGATATGTTTAAAGCAACAGTCACCTTGGAGCACATTTCAAGTCCTTCTCAATATTTACATTTCAAACAGATTGTATTGTCAGAACCCACACCTACTGTGTAGAATAGGGGCCATGTCCAGGTCAACTAACATGGCCAATATGATGAAATGATTCTACCAAAATCCTTAAGGTTTTTGTTGTTTTTTTTTCTACATTATGGGTGGCTTATCATTGTGCATTTGGGAAGTGTTTTCTATTATTTCAGGTGTTTGTGAAGCAGCAAAGGGTTCTGATGTTTATTTAAGCTCAACCATACCTGTAGGTCAGTTAGGCTACCATATTTTTTTATTCTGGAATGATGAGTTTGACTTCGGAACCAGATTTACAGGTTTGGTATGGTCTAAGTCTTTATTGACCCATGCAATGTTTGTGCAGGCTACTACTATAGGAGATAACACTAGCCTAAGCCTGATTCCCCAGTTGAAATTCTGCCCTTGTCTTCACCAAATTAGAAGGTATCTTGTGGGAGTTGCCTTTATTTGAACTGCGCTCGTCACTGGAGTGTAGAAATGTTGTACACTTCATAGCTTGGCTACTGGAATGTCAGCTGGGCGTTACTTTACCACTGCTACGTAACTAAATGAAACATTCTAATTATTATATTTTTTTTACATTGAGTACACTGCAAATTTAAATAAGGCATCCTGTGGTATTTGAACTGCACCAATTCTACCACACCATTACGTTATTTAGCGGGAAAGTGATTTTACCACACAACGTTTTTTGGAATGTCTATATTATTCGGACTATTTGTCTATTTGCAAACAATAAAATCAGCTTATATTGTGGCATAGTCTTTCTGATGTTGTTTGACTTGATCCAGGTCTTGTTTGTGTTCTCTGTCGTTGTACTTTGTGACAGTAATGAAGTTAGAGGGGGAATGGTGAGGTTGAAGCACGGCATGAATGGTAGGATCTGGGACTGAAACCCAGTCTCCCATGAGTCACATTAAATGCACATAGAGACTTTGGCACGTTACCGCTAGACTACAGGCTCTGCCAAAGATCTGTTCTGATAAAGTAACCGAGTCTAGAGCATATGTGATTGAATGACTGGGCTTATGGCTCACAATGTAAAATGCCGTACCAATTCATTGACGATCGGTGTATACAATGGGACAGCAAAGTATATTTTACATGTTGTTTTAGTTAGAGATTTGTCAAGGTTTTTTTTTTTCCCCCCACCTTTCTAAATGTGGAATTTAAAATTTATGAATTTGAGCTATGTTTGTCTGTTATGGAGTTTTGGTCATGCTGCACCCAAATATTGGTTTACTTTTAAATGGATTTAATGAACACCTACTTCCAACCAGGTGAGGTTTGAATTAGGGTCTGACTGCTGTCCCTCGGTTTGCTGCCATAGTGGGCTGCAGGAAGAGGTGAATTACAGTCATCTGATAAGATTTTGGACACCTTCAATTTTGGACACCATTGTTTTTTTTACAATGTATTAGTATATGTTCTATTCCATGGTAACAATTATTCTTGGACTTAAAAATGTATTTTAAAACATAACCTTTTACCTTTTTGGTAAAAGGTTATGTTTAAACCATACATTTTTTACTTCCCTCATTGTACCAACTTCCTAGCAGATTTCAAGAGAGTTCTCTGGAGATGGTTTTGAGTTGCCACATGCTAGTATTTCCATAGTCTGGGTCTGGAGCTGGGCTAACGTCTGTCACTACCCAACCGGAACTGTCAATTAAATAATCTCAAGCTGTCTCCTGCCTATCTGCTATCTCAATAAGTACATAATTGTTAATTTGTGATTTAACGCAATATTTAGTAGAAATAAAGTGCATCTTGCTACCCTACCATAAACAAACGGAATAAAAACAAAACGCAGTGTTTATCGTTTTCAGTGACGTAATAGTAACATTCTGTGCCTGAAGCGATTTCCAGCTGTACAGCAGCTTCTAATGCACGAGTTGTTGTTTGTCCGAAAGGTTATCTGGTGCCGGCCTCAACAAGGTACTGAAGCAGCATTGTAGCTATATCCGAAAAGGGTATGAGAGGCTCAGTAATGACCGACCACACTCCAATTCACGTTTTTGTATTATTTAGGTAAAGAAAAGTAGCTTGTTATAATGAGTAAGTTATGTTTGAGGGAATTGGCATATACCTACATTTTAGAAATATCTGTATATTCTTCTGAATTCCAACTAAATATATTCTTCTGTTGTAGCGACTTGCCTGTGGTTGTATGGTCCATTACACTAGCTGTGGGGGGATGGTGGGGGCGTTCTGGTAAATCTTTGGGGGAGAGGGTGGGTACGGTTTATTTTCTGTTTGAAATATTGTATTAGGTATACTTCTTTCATGTACATATTAAATGTCCCTTGTTCTTCATTTGCTGCCCCCCCCCTTGTCATCTCCTGTTTTTTTTATTTTTAATGTCTTTTCTTTCTTATTACTGTTTGCTTTATTGTGTTTATAACGGAAATGCAATAATTAGACTGTCATTTCTGAAAATGTTCTCTAACGTTAGTAGGTTCAGTAATTCCCTAGCCAAGGATTCATCAATACAAACAACCACTTTAGGGTTAGGATATTAAATGGGTGTCCAGACTTTGAGGTCACTGAAGATCCAATGGTTCATTTTAAGACTGTTAATCCTAATGTCCTGGCAACATTTCCAATCTGGCCCTCATCCCAACACTACTCCCTAATCATTCCCAGCTTCCAATTGGCTGATTCATCCCCTATCCTCTCCCTGTACACAGCAGGTTAGAACTGTAAATGAGAATGTAAAATTAGTCAACTTACCTTGTAAAATAACAATTTGCATATGCAAACTACAAAATTATTCTCAGGACAAATATTGGCATTATCTTGCAATTCCTGTCAGTAAGTGTTATAATCAGGAATGTTCCAGAATGTTGTCACAACCACCTGGTGACATTAGCATAGTGGTGGTTTCACAAGGTGGAATGTGTCATGTTCTAGATCTGTACTGATCAGGCAGTGAGGCAGACAGCAGAAAAGACAGTTTCAACATTTCTTTAATGTGTGGTGTAATAAGGCAATAACTGTAACTCTTCATCATGTGTGCGTTTGTATGTGTTGTAACTGTCTTAATGTTTATGTTTGTGGGGGGTTTCTACTAAGTGCTGGGTTTAGTAAGGCAGCAATGCAGCCTAGTGGTCAATGTCTTTGGGACAGTTCACAGAAGGTTGCTGGTTCTAATTCCTTATCTGAGAAGGTGAAACCTCTGTCATTCTATCTCAAAGTTTAACCCTAATAAGGTAATTGCTGTATATACTAATGTGTTTTTAGCATATTTGCCTGTTCAATAATGGTGAAATAAATTAATACAGTTGTGCTCAAAAGTTTGCATACCTTTGGAGAATTGTTAATATATGTACCATTTGTAAAGAGAACATGAGTGGGCAGGCAAAATCATTTATTTATTACAGGATTCACATTCAACTGGAGGTCATAACAGAATGGCAATATACAGGATAAAAGTAGAAGAAACGCACACCTTAGTTGACGAGGTGCTGGCTAAAGGGTACGGAATGGAAACAAAATGAATGAAAAAGCAGCACACGCTAAACTCAAATGCATATCATTTTTTAATAAGACCAACGTTTCGACAGACACCCTGATGAAGACGGCGGCTTTTTCATTCATTTTGTTTCCATAACCGAATGGCAACATCATAAACCAAAACATGGCAACAAGGAAAATAATGAATTGACGCCTGTTCAAAAGTCTGCATACCCTTCGTTCTTAATACTGTGTATTGCCCCATTTAGAATCCATGACAGTGTGCAGTCTTGTAATAGTTGTCTATGAGGCCCTGAATTCTTGCAAGTGGTATAGCTGCCAATTCGTCTTGGCAAAATACCTCCAGGTTATGCAAAGTCTTTGGTTGTCTTGCGTGAACTGCACGTTTGACATCTCCCCAGAGTGGCTCGATGATATTAAGGCCGGGAGACTGTGATGGCCACTCCAGAACCTTCACCTTTTTTGCGGTAACCACTGGGGGGTCAAATTGGTCTTGTGCTTAGGGTCATTGTCGTGCTGAAAAGTCCAATATTTTGCCATTTCTGCCAGGGTATGCAAACTTATGAGCACAACTGTATATAAAAAAAATAATAATTGTAAAAGAGACATAGGACTCTGTTGACATTTAAAAGAAAAATGACATGTTGATTGTTACCATCTTTATATATATATAGTACTTTGCTTGCACTTTTCCGATGCTATACTGGCATTTACATAATTAAAATCAAACTATACAGAAACTTAAAATGGACATGAGGCAGGTGTCCATCTTCACTCATAGTTGACATTGTTGGCATCTGGCTGTGGACAAGGGATTCACCGGGCCTCCAGACTTCTTATGGGCCACCTGGAATACATTACGGAGCGGTTTCAATGCAAATCTGAAATCTCCTGATACATCAAGCAATAAAGCTCCTGGTTTATTGAGGATAATTAGTCACATGTGACACTAACATGTGCCAGTTTATCTGTTGGAACCAACTACAATGTAGCGTTCTTTCACGTGGCAGTAATTTACCATTTTTAATTGGCTGATCTGCATTATGAGCTTTTGAAGCTGTTCGGAAGGATGGCCCATAAAGTTTTGTATTTTAAATCATTTTCTAAGGTTTTGTTTTTCCAAACTTGCTTTACGCGGGCATAGCAGGGCGTATTGTGCTGCAGCCAGCGGTCTGGGACACTGTCTCTGGTGCACACCACACCATAAGTGTGGGTAGGATTCCAACCTATGGAAGAAGTAGTTTGGCAGCAAGTTGGATTTGATCCTACTCCGCACCACCCATGCCTTTTCTCCTCTCATTCACCATTTTCCTTATATGCAGTATCTCACAATAGTGAGTACACCCCTCACATTTGTAAATATTTGATTATCTGTTCATGTGACAACACTGAAGAAATGACACCTTGCTACAATATAAAGTAGTGAGTGTACAGCTTGTATAACAGTGTACATTTGCTGTCCCCTCAAAATAACACAACAAAATTACACCGTACACCCCTAAGTGAAAATGTCCAAATTGGGCCCAAAGTGTCAATATTTTGTGTGTCCACCATCATTTTCCAGCACTGCCTTAACCCTCTTGGGCAAGGAGTTCACCAGAGCTTCAGAGGTTGCTACTGGAGTCCTCTTCCACTCCTCCATGACAACATCACGGAGCTGGTGGATGTTAGAGACCTTGTGCTCCTCCACCTTCCATTTGAGGATGCCCCACATGTGCTCAATAGGGTTTAGGTCTGGAGACATGCTTGGCCAGTCCATCATCTTTACCCTCAGCTTAATTCGCAAAGCAGTGGTCGTCTTGGAGGTGTTTTTGGGGCGTTATCATGTTGGAATACTGCCCAGTGGCCCAGTCTCCAAAGGGAAGGGATCATGCTCTGCTTCAGTATGTCACAGTACATGTTGGCATTCATGGTTCCCTCAATGAACTGTAGCTCCCGAGTGCCGGCAGGACTCATGCAGCCCCAGACCATGACACTCCCACCACCATGCTTGACTGTAGGCAAGACACACTTGTCTTTGTACTTCTCACTTGGTTACTGCCACACACGCTTGACACCATCTGAACCAAACAAGTTTATCTTGGTCTCATCAGACCACCGGCGATGGTTCCAGTAATCCATGTCCTTAGCCTGCTTGTCTTCAGTAAACTGTTTGGGGGCTTTTATGTGCATCATCTTTTGAAGAGGCTTCCTTCTGGGATGACAGCCATGAGGACCAATTTGATGCAGTGTGCGGCGTATGGTCTGAGTACTGACTGACTGACCCCCCACCCCTTCAACCTCTGCAGCAATGCTGGCAGCACTTATACGTCTATTTCCTAAAGACAGCCTCTGGATATGATGCTGAGCACGTGCACTCAACTTCGTTGGTCGACCATGGCGAGGCCTGTTTTGAATGGAACCTGTCCTGTTAAACTGCTGTATGGTCTTGCCCATCGTCCTGCAGCTCAGTTTCAGGGTCTTGTCAATCTTTTTACAGCCTAGGCCATCTTTAAATAGAGCAACAACTCGTTTTCTTTTCTCCAGATCCTCAGAGTTCTTTGCCCTGAGGTGCCATGATGAACTTCCGGTGACCAGTATGAGAGCGATAACACCATATTTAACACACCTGCCCCCCATTCACACCTGAGACCTTGTAACACTAACGAGTCACATGACATGGGAAAATGGCTAATTGGGCCCAGTTTGGACATTTTCACTTAGGGGTGTACTCACTTTTGTTGCCAGCGGTTTAGACATTAATGGCTGTGTCTGTGTTGTGTTATTTTGAGGGGACAGTAAATTTACTGTTATACAAGCTGTACACTTACTACTTTACATTGTAGCTAAGTGTCATTTCTTCAGTGTTGTCACATGAAAAGATATAATCAAATATTTACAAAAATGTGAGGGGTGTACTCACTTTTGTGAGATTGTGTGTGTGTGTGTGTGTGTGTGTGTGTGTGTGTGTGTGTGTGTGTGTGTGTGTGTGTGTGTGTGTGTGTGTGTGTGTGTGTGTGTGTGTGTGTGTGTGTGTGTGTGTGTGTGTGTGTGTGTGTGTGTGTGTGTGTGTGTGTGTGTGTGTGTGTGTGTGTGTGTGTGTGTGTGTGTGTGTGTGTGTGTGTGTGTGTGTATGTATGTATATATCTCTATATATCTCTATATATCTCTATATATCTCTATATATCTCATGAAATGCATGAAAGCAAAGATTGTCAGTTGTTACTATCTCTAAGGAGACCTCATTCACACCTATTTATTTTTCAATACCATATTGCTCGTTCTTGATGAAGAATCTTGGCCAGCTCATTCATCTGCTTAAAAGATCTTCAAATACAGAAAATACGGCAAAGAAATGGTTTACAAATAACTATGTAAAAGTATACAGTGTATTTGGAAAATACACTGTATACCACATTTTATGTTACAGCATTAAATAGATTTTTAAGAAATGTTTGCTAATTTTATTTAAAAAAGATCTACATAAAACATTACATATGTATTCACACCCCTTAGTACTGTGTTGAAGCTCCTTTGGCAGCTATTGTAGCCTTGTGACTTCATGGGAATGTTTGGCACACCTGTATTTGGGGTGTTTCCCCCTTCCCTGCTGGTCTTCCAAGCTTTGTCAGGTTGGATGGGGAACGTCGCTGCACAGTCATTAATTGTTTTTTTCTCCAGAGATGTTTAATCAGGTTCGAGTCCGGGCTCTTTGTGGTTCCAAACTTCTTCCATTTCACAATGGTGGAGCCCACTGGGTTCCTGGGAACAGTAATGCTGTAGCAATATTGTAATAACATTCCCCAGATCTATGCCTTGGCATAATTCTCTCTCTGAGTTTCCTGGAGAGTGTCCTGGTCTTCACAACCTGACATTTTATAAACAGGTTGTGTGCCTTTCTGAATGATATCTAATGAATTAAATTTTTAAAGTATGATCAGGTAGCATCTGAATTCAATTGGTAGTGTCATGGCAAAGGGTGTGAATTAAATTGAAGTGTATGAGATTTTCGTTTATTTTATTTATTTTTTAAGGAATTGGCGGGTTTCAGAGAACTTCTTGCCTTTATGATTTGTTGTATGAAGATTGATGGCAAAGAAAATATTTTTTATCAATTATGAGAAAATGTGAAGGGGTCTGAATACTTTCCAAAGGCACTTGTATATTTCGAGCTTCTTTAAACAAGTTAGTCAGCTGTACCCTCTTTTATTTATGTCTTTTGAAATGACTTGACTTGGGTTTACCTTTTTAAACACGACTTTGAATTAGCCTAAAGGTTTAGTCATCGGGGTTGTCAGATACTTTATTTATATCAATACCTTAAATATTCAAGCTCTCAAAGTTAGCCAAGGAACGGAGTTCAGACAGTTGCACTTTCCTTTTAAATGCACAATCAATTCATTAATATCCGAGCAGCTGTATTGGGCTGCTTGTTGATGTGTGGACTTGTCATGGTCTGCTGTGGTGCCAGGCTGTGACAGGAGATCAGGCTGGCTGGGTGACTTTGTCTCTTGCTGAACGCTGACTGGCTGTTTGGCAGGCGTTCTTAATGGTTTTCCTCCACCGCGTTAGCATCCCAGCACGTGGGACAATGTGAGTTGTTGGTCCCCTCTAAGAGAATTGGCCTGTGCTTTAATCATGCTGATTATTTCTCTTTAAAATAATGTGGTAGTTCAACCCTGACATGGAAGCACGTGACTAAACTGTCAGTGGTGACGCATTCTCTTGATATTGTAAAATTCTGCCTGACATCTGAGTTCAGTGCTCAAACTGGTTTATTGTGCTCTCTGGCCTGATTTATTTAACTAAGCCTAAAGTGTTTTTCTAATTCTTTCACAAGACCCATTTATGGGATTAATTACGCTCCCCAAGGAGTGTCATTGTGAAGCTTTGAATATCTGGTCTGGGTTGATCCCCCGGTTGGTTAAAGGTGATTGTATTTGTTGTGAACGTGGGCTTGCTCCTGGTTGTACCAGTAGTCTCCAGGTAAATGTGGTGTAGGTTAAACTTATCAATCCAAAGGACGTGTGGCATATATGGTGTCTTGGTTAGGTTTTAGCAGGCTCAGCTCCAGCCAGTCAAAAAAAAAAAACTAGGCTAAATCAAACTCCTCTTTCTCACTGAAAAACACACAAAGTAATTGCAATTTCAGTGAACTTACTGAATTCACTGACCCCAAACATGGGGAATTATTTAAAATGTTTGAGTTTAAGATTCTTTCTTTATGTTTCTGAACAATGGCTCATGCTGCCTTGTAACATGAATAATCAGTTAGTGTGGCATTTGGGAGCCCTCCCTCACATTTCCCCTTCACCTCACAAGCGTCACTCCCCAGAGCAGTGCTCTTCAGGTTTATAGAACTCCCTCATGCCACTGCCCATGGGCCGTTTTAGGAGGATCAGGTTTTCCTCCCTCACTTACTGTACCAACAGGTTTTTTTTTAGGTTTGTGTGTGTAGTGGGGGGCTGGATGGAATGGTCACTTCTAGTCTTCACCGACCCAGACCCGATCTACATATGACTGCTGTCTCTCACATGGCAAATATGTTAATAGCCAATAAAATAAAATTAGGGAAGTACATTTCCTAAATGCGATATATCATGTTGCATAGGCCATAAATAAAACTGGGGTGGTACACCAACACTTCATTAGGTGGAAGATGATAGCCTTCTAATTGTGCTGCCTTGAATTGTATTACTGCGGTGTCCTTAATGTGTTTGTTTTCTTTGGGGGAGGGGGGGGTTGTTATAATGCTGTTATAAGGCTGTTATAATGCCACTCCAGATGGCATTATAACAGCAGCTTTCAGTGCCTTCCACAGCCAAATGAAACAGAGTGCAACTGTTCATTGTTTCCCCAGGCAGGAGATCATGAAGTGGAATGGCTGGGGGTACAGTGACTCCAAATTCCTCTTCAACAAGAAGGGCCAAGCAGAATTCACAGGCAAGAGGTATGGTATCTTGGCTCTGCATTCTCAACACTTGACTCTCATAAGGAGACTGGCTTCTTTTTCTCTGGGTGTCTGATGATCCGTGGGCCACTTCCTGGAGCGGTGCCTAAAACCTCCCCCTCCTGTCTCGCTTCATTTAGAGTGGGCTGCTAGTGCCATCTAGTGACTGGTGTCTGGTCTTCACATATGTTGCCTTGATTTAGTTCCAGTCCCAGACATGAGGTCGACGAGGGGTATGTTGCAAACTCCCTAAATTGCCTTTCATGTGTTCTTCTTCCCAATCGCAGTAGAATGGCTAACGGGTGCTTTTGCTTGGCTTACTTTTCTTGTGGGATAACGTTTGGAGATAACATTGGAGTGCCAATGTAAGAAGTGATTAGTTTGAATCACAGTGGTTGTAAAGAAGACTAGTCTATTATCACTGCCTCTCACTCTGTCCAGTGACTGAGCATGAATTCAATCCACAGTGACAGCAGAATGGATGGCTCTTTTCTTTGGCGTGCCTTCATCTTCTGTTTTACAACTTTATCTTTGTCTGGCACGGTAGAGCCCGAGGCAGAGATGGGCCCCATAGTTTGTAATCGTGATGTATGGTTTAAGAACACAGCCTTGGCCATCAGACTTAAAGCAGATGGGTCTGGTAGACTGTATACTGTATTTAGCTCTGTTTAGGGGAATAGGTCTTAGCACTTTAATTAGCTTTGTTTTGGCAACGAGGGTGGTCTTAGTGTTGTATGTAGCAACTTAATACAGGGTATTCGTTCTGAAACCAGCTGTTTAAGTAAAACGGGATCTTTGCAGCCAGTGGTTGTTGTTTTGTACTCCGGAGTCTTGTCTACATTTTCCAACTCCTTACCTACTCTTCTGAATTATTTCTGGGCTACTGCATGTGTATGGCTGCTATAATGGGAGGAAGATTTCTCCTGTCGTCCGTGACAGTGGCCTTTTCATTAAGTGCAGTGTTTAATGTTCTGCCGGACCAAGGCTTCGTGCCCCTAGTGGCTGAGCTGTGGCAGAGGGTCGGTTCTACGACGCCTGGCACCAGCTGGCGACCACGACATTCCGGATCAATGACCTCATTCATCCCGAACCGCCACACTCTGGCCCTATCCCAGTAACATGCAGACACGTCGTCCTTCCCATTTGTCTTCCGGTCGAACCCCTCCGGTCGCCTGGGTCTGGGGGCGACATGCTTGCGGCGTCAGAGCTAAACTGTGGACCACCGCTTCTTTCCAGGTACCGGCTCAGTGGCATGATCCTGCCCAGTTTGCAGGACTGGTTCGAGAACACCTTTGGAGCCAGTGTGAAGCAGCATAAAAGCCCGGCCACGGTAGGAGTGCGTTTGTTGTCCATCCTCATCTCCTCCTGACAGCGTACGTTCCAATGAAAGCAGCAGTCTGTTATATGGCCCCGCCTCCTGTCTGTGTTCCAGCCTTCCCTGAACGCAGGCGCTTTGCCGCCGGCCAACCTGAACGAGGCGTTCCTCCAGGACCTGACGGCCACGGGCATCCCCTTCTCACACGAGGCAGACGACCGAGTGTTCCGCGCCCACGGTGAGGCATGCTGGGATGCCTGGCCCTCCACCAGGCTGGCAGCAGTCCTGAGAGGTTTCAGACTGACGTTATATAGATGTAGCCCTTGTCACTCCGTACAACACACAGGAGTGAATTGGTGCAAACGGTCAACCAATTCAGTTGTCACTTTCGTTTTGCACGAATTGTACTGCTACAAAGTCCCCATAACCGCGTTGAAATATGTTGTCTTTTCCAGGTCACTGCCTACATGAAATCTTTGCTCTGAGAGAAGGACGAGGGTTCCAGAGAGTTCCTGACATGGTCACGTGGCCAAGTGAGTTCTGCTTCTTCACAACCTCCCACCCACTCCTTGCCTCGTTCAATCATGGTTTAATCTGTGCAGAAGTATGCAGATATTAATATGTATGAGCAGAGGTTGAATCGGGAGCGCCGGGGGAGGTGGTTTGACACCCAGTACACCCTGGCTGGGCCCAGTAAGACACGGGTATGAATTACGGCACAGAGATGGTTTGGCTGCCGTTATGGCCGGCACTATTTTATCATGCAAATGAGTGTTGACTGATGGTTGGGACTTGATTAGCAGGCTCCCAAGTGGGCAGCAAATCACAGAGCTCCTGTAGCAGTGCTGAAACTGGAACATTCCCTGAATGTTAACTCTTCCAAACTTGCATAAAATTGCACTCCCCTGCCTGTAGCTTTGGTGATGCTAAAACCTGAATTCCAGTCTAGTTACTTCAGTATGTTTGTTTAAGAGGAGGGTTGTTAGCCTTGTGAGCTGCAATCCCACTCCAAAGCCCTCTGCTTAATTGGACGTCGGAGTGTTTTGGAACGGAGGCGTTTCTCATTGGCCGACGCGGGAGAGCTTGAGCCCAGTCAAGCAGATCCGCAGAGGTGGGTATTGCTGCCTCGTCTTCCCTCTGTCACTCAGACGGTTGCTCAGTGAGTGTGGACCTGGGAGCACCTAGTCCGTATTGGTCCCACGTCCCACCTCACAGATCCGGGCTTCATGCTCTTTGGCCTCATCTCAGGAATGTCCCTGGCCAAATCGGAGCCATCTTTCCCTGGAAGCCCCCTGCCTATCCCTGGCTCTTTCTGGCTCTCCGCTCTGATGGCCTTCTGAGAGTGTCTTTTTCCCCCAGAGACTGATGGTTTATGCGCTATTCCTTATTCCCTTCGCCCCCCAAGTGCCCCTGTTATCCCTGTAACACTCATTTACGGCTGGCTGTTATGTCATGGCTGAAAATGTCTGCCCAACATTATGGGATTCTTTGGCTCTGCAGATTGTCACAACGACGTGGTGAAAATTGTGGAGCTGGCATGCAAGCACAATGTCTGTGTGATACCTTATGGAGGTGAGTGTTTCACAGCCGTAACCCAGGTGCTGTAGATAATATATATATTTTACTTTTAAACAAATGTTTGACCAGAATTGTTATTATATATGCCACATCTTGATCATGTGACGAGTAAAAAAAAAAAGCGCTTGTTAAAGGCCAGTGGTCAGGGAGAATTGCAGGTCCTTGGCCTAACCAATCTCCTTCCCTTCCCAGGAGGGACCAGTGTGACCGGAGCTCTAGAGTGCCCCCCGGAGGAGATGCGCTGCATCGTCTCCCTGGATACTTCGCAGATGGTGGGCAGTGAACAGACCCGAAAGCCACATGCATGCGAACCATACTGCAGCCACGCTGAGAGCCACACGCTACAGAGCTACACACACTGTATAAACACTACAGGGACCTGCTACCCTCAGCTCTCTTCTCAACAGAACGTTATTGTTTTATAGGGCCGAACATGTACACAGCCAAACATTTCAACTGTATGTTAATGACACAGCATTTCTGTTACAGAATAACATCTCATAGTGACATCTGCTGGTTATATAGTTCTAGTGTGGACAATAGAAACCCAGCGATTTGGGTGTTTCTTTGTCTTTTTGCTGGGAATGTCAAATTATCTTGCCACAGCAAAGGTAGTGGCCAGCATAAATAATCCCGTAGCATAAATATTCTCGGAGAACCTCCTCGGCGAACAATAGAACCTAATCGGGAAAGATGTTTAGTAGCAGTACAGTATCACCGTTCTGTAGAACCGCCCTGTCGCAGAGTGATATACTGACGGGCAGGACAGCGCGGGTCCAACAGACAAAGAGGAGGCCATATAAAGACCAGTGACCAGTGCTCTGTGTCGAGGGTCACGGGGCATAGCGGGCTGACAGGCGGCACATGAAAGCCTGTGTACGACAGCGTCCGACACTTTATTACCACTGGAGAATGATTGATGGCTGCTGCGAGGGGAGCTCAAGCTGGGTCCAGGGAGGACTGGAGGGGGGGGGGGGGGGGTTGCCGGGGTTTAACGTTAAAAGGAAGTTAACCTTTTGGAATCCGCCTGACACTGTGTCCTCCCCGGTCACGCGTGTGCTCCCCCCCCGTCCCAACCCCCGTCCCAACCCCGGTCACATCTTCAGTGAACAACATGAGCTCGGCTGTTGTTATCTCTGTCATAGGTGACCACAACATCAACCAAGGCATCTGGCTTTTATTCTGGCTCGAATTCTTAAAAACCTTGTTTTTGTTAGTGAACAGCTAATGAAGTGTTATACCCTAATTGTATGTACCAATCGAACTTCAGGAAGAATAGCAAAATAACAGAAGCTGTGAAGTTTTCAAACGATGTATCTAATAGCACTGTCTCACTTTTTATTGTTTGATTTCAATACAGTTGGTCATGCTATACTGAAGCAGAGATTGTCAGGGGTGGGTCTTTCTGAGCATGCTGTTGCATTGTTTGCTAACTATCTGTCTGATAGAACTCAGTGTACTCAATTTTATGTGCTCGCATCTGGTGAATTATCTGTTTTCAATTGTGTGCCCCAGGGCTCAGTACTTGGTCCCCATTTATTCTCTATTTATATAAATAATCTAGAAAATGTGCAAAAAAAAATTCAGTAATAAAAGCCTTATTACTGAAATAAAATCTAAACTTCAGGATCATTTTCTTGAATTTTAAAAGAGATCATCAATTGAAATTCCAAGATATTTATACAATTTACGGCCTCAAGTTATGGCCTCAGTTCTTTTGAAGACAAAATGAGGATCGTATCAGCAAATTTTATCCCTATACTGGATCATGGAGATATTTAATATATGAATGCTTCAGCTCAGTGTTTGAAATCACTTGACACCCTGGGGTTTATTTGAAACCGTAACGCCCTTCCACACCATTGCACTTTATGCTGGGTTTGGCTGGTCTTGTCTACTCACCCTTTGGCTTAATCAATGCTATACCTATCTTTACAAAACCGTTATGGGTTTGCTACCATCTTATTTGTGCATTTGTATTCCGCAGAAATGTGGTGGCAACTCTATGTTCACAGGACTTTATTCTGATAACTGCCCCAAATGCCCAAACTGAATTTGGAAAAAAGCTGTTATGTAATCTACCCCCATCGGCTTGGAACATCTTACAAAATTAGAGGAATTTGTCCCCCTTGGTGTTTTAAATCAATGACTAAGGACTTTGAGGCTGAATCTTTGACCTGTCAGTGTTTTTTATTTGCTGTTTTTATGATTTCAGTTTTTTTAAGAGTACTTCTATTGGTTTTATGTTTGTAATTCTGAATTAATGACTTTCTTCTGCCCATCTTGGCCAGGACACTCGTGAAAAAGAGATTTCTAATCTCAATGTGCCTTTCCTGGTTAAAGGTTAAAAACAAAAACAAACTTTCTGTCGTTATACAATGCTGCCGACTGACCTTTTTTGGCTGTACAAGACTGCAACTGGAATGTATTTGAGGGCCATAATTCAATGGGTGACGGCAGTTTTAGAATACAGCGAGAACAGCCATGGGGATACGCTGTCAACACGATTGCATTAAAATCCTCTAACCTGTATCAGATGTAGGGAAGTACAGAGCCTGTTTTTCATTTAGGCTGGACTCAACACATTGTACTGGATTTTATTTTGTGTTTGGCCTAGTGTTTGCCGTAAAATGTTATGACCTAATGAGTTTTCTTTTGTTTTCTTTGCAGAACCGCATATTATGGATTGATGAGAAGAATTTAGTAGCTCGCATTGAAGCGGGCATCATCGGTCAGGATTTGGAGAGATTAGTAAGTCGCCTTCATAAGCACTCAAAGGACTAAACCGTTTCATACCGACCGATCTCTCATGGAAAGGCCCGTGTCGTCCAGGAGTACCGGTATAAGCTTTCATCTGTAGGACATCCCACCTGTACCCAGCCGTACCTCTCCCCCCTGGGGTTAGCGGGTTACTGGGTGCAGAGATCCCATGCTAGTCAGGTGTGAACGGGAAACGGGGGGGGGTCAGCTGCCCTCCACAGCGGACCAGTGAAGGGTAGAGAGGGAGAGGCTCAGGCAGTGGAGCAGATGGCACCATCAAGCTAATTCGGAGAAACTGAGAAGGAGCCAGCGCTTGATGTGGAGGAATGCGTGCTCTGCATCCCAAACAGGCCCCACCTTTGCATGAAGAGAGGGGCTGTTCTGAGGGAACAGATGGCTCAGCATTAAAAGCTGCCTGTCGGGGAGAGACGTGCCATAAAACCCACATGGCCGGACTCTCATCACCTGGAAGATGGTAGCCATTGAAGCGGGCCGGGCTTGGCCCTGCCGGCCACTGGGACCCAGAAGTGAGACCAGGGGCCAGCCTCGACCGTGTCCAAAAAACACCCATCTTTTAACTCGCTGTTTTTTTTCTTTTCTTGCTCCACTAATTTTCCATGGCCGTTTGTTTTATTCAGTTGTAAAACTGTACGATGTCATAAAGCCAAGAACTTTTACATAAAAAGCCCCTAATGAGCCAGTGATTGAATCCAGCAATGGAATAGGAATTTCTTTCGTGCTGCTCGTGTCGCTATCTTACTCTTGTGGTTTTGTTGGTTTTCACAACTGTTTGGTTTCATCGTGTTATTTTCTATTAAATTGCGACGCAACCTGGAAATATGCGCACTATAGCAGTCCTGATCTGACTTGAGTTTTTGTGTTAACCGCTGCGTTTTAAATGTACCACGTGATCCTCCCAATACTGATGAGGGTGTCGATTTCCCACCCCCCCCCCAGCTCAACGAAGGGGGCTACTGTACCGGCCATGAGCCCGACTCCATGGAGTTCAGTTCCCTGGGCGGCTGGGTGGCCACCAGAGCCTCGGGCATGAAGAAGAACGTCTACGGCAACATCGAGGACCTGGTGAGTCTCCCTTCAGAGTCTGACTCTGATCTCCCTGGACTAAACTGTCCGAGCCTTGTGAAACGAGTGTACCGCTGCTAATTACCGTCTTGCACAGGAAGTCGCAGGAGTGGTCTTCCAAGCACATTTGCGTCATGCTAATATATGGGAACCGTTTTGTTTGCCTTCCCTGTGTAGAAGGCCTGTGCTTGTTTCAGTCGGTGGGTTGACTAAATGGAGGCTGGGATCTGAGCTAGCTGCTGTTCTAACACCTAGCCAGAATATACAACGGTCTGTTCTGTAATAAAATCAAGCTAAGTGAGGTGCCGTGTTTTTTCTGTGCCCAGGTGGTCCACATAAAGGTGGTGACTCCTCGAGGGGTGATGGAGAAGAGCTGCCAGGGGCCACGCATGTCTACGGGTCCAGACGTCCACCACTTCATCCTGGGCTCAGAAGGTAATCGGTGCCGTCATTCCTCAGAGTGGAACATTTTAGCCTGCGTTTCTCGAACTCCAAGCAGGGTGGGAGGAGACGTCAGCCATGTGGCCAATGGTGTTGGCCCCACCCCTTCTGTTCCCCCCATCCTCGTGGGAGCTCTGTGATAATACTGCCATATGCCCGCCACCCCCCCCCCCCCCCCCCCTTCCAACCCACCCACAAGGTGTAGAGACTCCGGGGAACTGCAGTTTTTAACATGTCAGCATGCATCTGAGAACGTAACCCTAACTACGTGCATTCAGCAATTTAATATTTAAATGTATTTAATGTGGTTCAGTCGGCTCTTTTTAATGACACAAGTTAACGGCGCGGTCTTCTGTAATAGTTCCAAAATGGGTTCAATCCTTCCTGTGCAGAGAAGTTCTGCATTTAATGGGACCAGGCTTTAGTTTCGGGCCTGCAGGAGTTGGGCTTGTCACTGTGAAGCGGGCCCGTTGGGTAGTGGGCTAGACAGGACCACCATTTCCCCAGGCTTGGCCCCTGTCTGGCATCCCGGCTGGGCGGTCTGCACTCCTGCTGAACATGGAGACAGTGACACTGGGATCCAGACATGCCTCTGCATGTTAAGTGGCCAATGTCGCTACCAGCCATGTTCCTTTTCTTATTCAACTCGGTACCCTGCTTCTTCCTAATCTCCTTGACCTTGAAGTGGCCTGAATACAGAAGTAGTTCCCTTCCAGCCTTCTTCAAGCAGCGTAAAAGGGAACGATTGGGATAATCAGTAATCATCAGGTTTCTGTTTCTCTGGCCCTCTCATCCGTGACTGGTGTTGTGCTGGCGTGTGAAACGGGTTCTAATCTCATGTTGCCTGGAGTTAATGCCATGTGAAACTGCCTCCTCAGACTTCCAGAAGTGCCTCAGGTTTAAACCATGTGACATTTTGGCAGGGAATATGTTTTTTTTCTTTTTTTCTCCCACTCTGTGATAGCAGAACGTGGTACGATAAGTACTGGTTGGTGCTGGTTCCTCTGTCTGACCCAACATGTACCAGGATACAGAGGGCATGTTTACAAGGGTGTGATCCAGGCTTTCCCTGTGGAGTCAGCATGTTGGTTGACCTTGCTGAGAGCGTTATGGTGGTAGATAAAAAAAAAAAAAAAATTATATTCATCAAGATTGTGTACTGAGAAATCGGTAGAAGAGTAATCAAGGGCTAAACATTTGAAGTAACGCTGGCATAACGGGTTGCAGATTTGTTTGTTCTGTCATAGACACCCATGTGGGGGGGTTTTGTCTCTGACTTCTGGGCATCTCCATCGCTGAGGCGTTGACCGTCACATGTTCACCGCTGGGCCACTAGAGAGCAGCAAGCGGCTGGTGCTGTGACATTCGAGGGCTCATTACCTGCCGTGGCATAGGCCGCTTACGGATCTGCCTGTACGGGTTCACCTCAGTGGACCAGCATGCCCGTTATGTGAGCCGCAGACAAGCCCCACACAGTGCCCTGCATTTCAACATCTATTACCTTCCATTTCAAAAGTGGCTTTAGAGTTATAACTGACTATGGGATATTTATTTGAAGGTACATTTCATGACTATTCTTTTCTCAAATTAGCTAATGTTCATAAACCCTCGTTAACATGTTAGCATATTTTTGAGTTTTTTTTGGAGGTGGTAATTATAAGCTCGTCCGATATTAAATAAACATCACTTTTTGATTTCCTCCTTGAGATTGTTTAGCTGGGGGAGGAGTGATGGCTTTGCATCTGAGAGGATATCACTATTTGGTGACTATGAGAAAAGCTTTATTAGAATCTGTTACGACTGTTCATCTTTAATAGAGTTTACTCCATCCACATTACGGGGTGAGACCCGATATATCTCTGGAGTTTTCGGCTGCTTTGAATGCCTCATTGGCAAATTTCAGTCTATTCCTGAAAGTGCCTTTTTTATTCACATTCATATAAGCCGTGACACACATTTTTTGGACACATTTGATTGTGCTCCTTATGTTCCGCTCAGTGATAGACCCTACTAAGAGCATTTTTACACTGCGTTAGATTTATCTAGATTTACATACTTTTCAGCCAGAAGAGGACTGGTCACCCCTCTGAGCCTGGGTCCTCTCTAGGTTTCTTCCTAAATTTCAGCTGCCTTAGGGAGTTTTTCCTATCCACTGAAATTCAACACCGCTGTTGTTTGCTCCTTGGTGTTTAAGGCTGGGTGTTTTGTAAAAGCACTTTGTGACAACTATTGATGTAAAAAGGGCCTTATAAATACATTTGATTTACACTGGAGATTTTTGTATTTGTGGTGTAAACTGGTCAAAGAGTTTCTAGTTGGGTAGCATGGATAGAAAATGGTATACACATTACGGAAATGTTATTTAACTGGATTTGTCATCTGGTCAGTTGTTGTAGTCAAAACAGGCTCCAACTGCATTCAGGTCTGGGCAGGTGAAAACCAGGGAGCTGCATGGATTTTAAACACAGTTTTTTCCTACAGGTGTTGAAACACCTTTTGCGGAGAAATGCACTGAACATAAGGCGCGTTCATTTAGACCCGACCATCAGTGTTTAAACCACCATTGGTTTCTGACTGCGTCGCTTTCCTTGACCTACGTGTTGCTTTTCACCTCTGTGCTGGTTTCATGCTGCTCGCCAGAGGCCGGTGAGATTTATCGAGGAAATAAAAGGGGTCCATATCAAAGGAATGCCTGGGACAACATAGGAGCACATTACATATCACCCAAGGTTCCCTGTGTGACCTCTGACCCCACCCTCTATCCACTGCTGCTTTGTGTCGTGTTCCATGTTCTCTTGGCCGCTTGTGCACTTTCCTGCTCACAGTAACCGTGTCTGTGACAGAAATGAACCCCCTGTTCAGCTTCTCCTGCACATTTCTACCTGCTGCACTTTCAGATTACAACAGGACTTGGATTAAATGAATTATTTAACCCTTTAATACTTGAAATATCGCACACTGATACCGCAGATAGTTCAACTGCTGTGTCCTTCAGAACCCCAAAAACAACAGTTGTACTACCTATGCTATGCCCTCTAAGAACAAATCATTTGAATGTGAAGCACGACCAGTCCTTACATGCAGAGTTTTCTTTGAATTTGAGTTTGGTTACATTTCCCCTTGTCCGTCCTTTAGCTTCATACCATCCCTAAAAGGCCATGTGACAACTTGACGATTCCCGTTAATTACTTGATTTTTTAATAGTGCTGTTTCTGTTATACTGAATGTACCCCTGTGCCTAACCTCCCAGGAACCCTCGGTGTGGTTACCGAGGTGACGATGAAGATCCGGCCCATCCCAGAGTACCGAAAGTACGGGTCGGTGGTCTTCCCCAACTTTGAAGCGGGCGTGGCCTGCTTACGAGAGGTCGCCAAGCAGGTATGGAACCTTACCGTGAGATGCATCTGTGCTCTTTGCAATGACTGTAAACGTTACATAATGACAGGAGGCGCGATAGCCGCTAAATTCCCAGTGTTGGGAAGGTCGTAATGTAAATGTTTACCACAGGAGAGAATAAGCCTCTTCACCACATTATTGATGGCTACATGCGTGAGATTAGTGTAGTGCATATCAATACACCTAGTGGAACGAGTTGTAGTAGGAGAGTGTATAACACACAGGTAAGGGTTTGCCCGTCGAGCCCCAGCTTATATCAGACATACCCCACACACTGCAATGAATCCACTCGTCTACAGATATGTTCATTTCAAAAGTCTTTCCTCTTAAAGAAACGTAACGCTCAGAAGAGAATGTGACACGTGGTCCTAAATTGAGTTTCTGTTTTCTCTCGCAGAGATGTGCACCGGCTTCAATCCGCCTCATGGATAACGAGCAGTTCCAGTTCGGTAAGGCAACATCGTCCTGGGCTGCCGCCATTTCATCTCCGCAAAGGAACCTTGGGAAATCCACCGGGCTCAAAGTGGAGCCGTAATCTGTGACTGTGCTGTGCGGCTGACCTGGTTTCTATTTTTAGGAAGCGGTTATTCCCTCCAGTCTGACCCCACCCCCAGTGGCCGTCTTCAGGGCTGTGATCGGAGACTGTTTTGCATGTGATTCATTGAATATGACAGTTATTTTTTCTTAATATTGTCATATGGCCCGGTTTTGTGTGAAGCCTTTTCCCCCAACTGGAATCCATTTAAGACAGACATAACACTGCCCTGGCTCTGTTTGTCTCTGTATGAGACCTTCGCAGGACTCTGATGCATTATGTTACATTTAACCCCCCCACCCCCCCACCCCCAGATGAGGTGCTAGCCACACATACAAGACCTGTGTGTTTAAGCTCGACGAAAAAGGACCTCGGCAACAATCAAATGGTTGTTATATCGACGTTTTACGATCTTTTTATTCAGGGTCTGGAGGAATGTATCAGGTGTCAGTGCCAGACATCTTTGTAAAGTTCCTCAGTCTCCAGGGATCTCATTAGGCTGCCTGTGTTGCCACTTTTTCACTGAGTGTGCAGTTCTTAGCATTAAGCAGGCAAGATGAAGCAGGCAGGCTTCTCGCTAATAACTGAACTTCAGTCTGTACTGTGGTAGTATACCTTCCTGGGCTTATTAGTGGCTTGACTTCTCTTTTAATCACACTGGCTGCTTAATGAAGGGATCTGATGTATTCACTATGCAGTAGTGTCAAATACAGAGCCGCTCGCCGCCATCTCAGTACACTAGCTAGATTAAAAGATGAGAATGGCGAGCAGCATGTTGGATGTCGACATGCATTAAATGCAAATTAACATTAAGGAGGGAGGGGAAGAATGACGCTCTGTATGTATAAGCCACCCTGTCTCTGGTTGTGGAGGATTTAATTAATGGTGTGATTGCTGAGCGAGACCTAAGGAGTCACAATCACATTCTGAATGGAAACAATTAGGACACTAAGTGATGAAGAGATTGCGCGAAACTGAGGGGAAGAAATCAAATGTTCAGCTTCCATAGTCACCCAGGACCCGGCTGTGATTGATAACCATCCCATCGGCTCCTGCCCCTCATTTTGGCTTGTCCGCAGGCGCTTTGTGCGTCCGATCTGGAATAAATCAAAACGCGCGGTGGCTGAGGAAGACGGATATGGCCGTGTCAAGCCCACTTCCCCTCTGATGCCTGCTGATTAATGGTGCCTATCACAGGCAGTACACTGGCCACTTGGAAACTTATTCAAATGTTACGTTTTATTTTCCTCCTTTTGTCCCGAATCCAAAATACATGACTTCTAGGTTGTCCTGTTGGCTAGAGAGACCTGGGCTGGGTGTGGCTACATTTGGGGCAAAACCACATCAGGTGTTCCTCTGAACCATATTGTCCAAAAGACGAGGCTCTGAGTTGTGGGACTTGACCTGTCTGTTTCTGTTTCTGCAGGCCATGCCCTGAAGCCTCAAGTGTCATCCATTTTTACCAGTTTTGTTGAAGGGTTAAAGAAATTCTACATCACCAAGGTAATTTGTTGTAGTTTGGTAGGAATCCTACTAATTTATGTCTGGGAGATAATGTGGACTTTTTTGTAAAATGTTAATGTTACTTCCTGGTTATGCCAGTTCAAAGGTTTCGACCCACACCAGTTGTGTGTCGCCACCCTGCTGTTCGAAGGGGACCGTGAGAGGGTCCTGCAGCACGAGAAACAAGTTTACGACATTGCTGCTAAATTTGGGTAAGTCATCTTCCCCCTTCCTGTTTCTTAGGCCAGTAGATGTTACCCAACATGGATCTTGTATTTGTGAGGCCTAAAATCCCTTATGGGTTAAAATACCTCACAAAGTGTTCAGAGCACAGGTTGCTTTGTAAACCGTGAAAACATCCAGTGCAACGTATTGGGGGGGAAACCACAGATGGTACTTAGCACTCTTGTCATTGTGCAAAATCTGTTTGGGCTTTAGGGGAAGTGCTTTGAGCCATTCCGTTGCAGTACTAAGCAGAGGACGAGCTCAGCCTGGTCCCTCAGGGTGAGACGTTTGAACCAGTTTAAGACCAAGTCTAAACAGCGGAGTGATTGATCACACATTCCTCTTGTTAGCGCTTGTTTGGTAATGGGTCGGGGGAGGGGGTACTCTCGGAGAGGGCGGGTATGGCTGTTAGTTGGGGAGGTATGGAGGGCCTTGGCTGTTCTGATTGAATGTGAGGCAGATCAATAAAGGCTCTGGTGGAAATAAGTGATCAGTCAGCCTGAGAGGGACGCTTTCTCTCGGCCCAGCTGCTCCTTAAACTACAATAGAACCACGGGCCCACGTTTCTTGGTTCCCACTCCGTTTTCCAATTCACCCATACTTGTTGAGTTCCTGAGACATTCTGTCCCTCTGTGGCCCTCATGACTACCCTTTGTGAGAGGCCCCTGTCTGAAGTGCAGAAGGGCTTCCACAGAGGGGAAGGGCCTCATCCCATCATGATTGGAGTGTTTTACCCAGTCCTAGAGGCACCAGACCACCCTGTAGCTCCTAACCCATTCAGCCATACCGTAGCTGCTAACCCATTCAGCCATACCGTAGCTGCTAACCCATTCAGCCATACCGTAGCTGCTAACCCATTCAGCCATACCGTAGCTGCTAACCCATTCAGCCATACCGTAGCTGCTAACCCATACAGCCATACCGTAGCTGCTAACCCATACAGCCATACCGTAGCTGCTAACCCATTCAGCCATACCGTAGCTGCTAACCCATTCAGCCATACCGTAGCTGCTAACCCATTCAGCCATACCGTAGCTGCTAACCCATTCAGCCATACCGTAGCTGCTAACCCATTCAAACCTACCGTAGCTGCTAACTCTTTCACTGCCTCCCCCACTGAACACACTTCATCTTCTCGGCACCTAGTCCCCCCCCAACAAACCTTTAATTTGTAAAATACTGTTATTCTCTTGGTGGCCTTATGGATCAGGTAGAAATAACTTAGCCCGGAGCACAGTTTCTAGTCCATTACTCAGGTCACAGGCTGTGGTGCCTCTGGCAATATCCCCCACCAATTCACCACTTGATCCATTGAAAAGGCCTCACCTACCAGTCAATCTGGTGCTTTTCACTTTTCCATTATTTCCAATCCACTGTCGTCCCCCGCCAAGAGCCCATGAGCGGATCCGGAGGGGAAGTTTCCTTCTGGGTTTAAGAAGCAAAGGGAGAAAAGAACGGGCCAGTCAATATAGCGATTTGTTAATGAGCACGTCCTGATTAGTTTGGGCAGTAGATGGAAACGGGATTCCCGGCGGAGGCTGATGGATGTGCGGCCGACTGGCTGGGGTGCACGCCGCGCCACTCATCGATCCGCCCATTGTGGCCCGCGACAGGTCGGCGGCGGCTTTGTGGGCAGCTTTGGTCAGAGAGATGACAGCAGCCAGAAAAGAAGCTGTTAAATATTAACCCTGTTATCTGTTTCCAGGGGCCTGGCAGCTGGGGAAGACAATGGGCAGAGAGGCTACATCCTGACCTTCGTCATCGCTTACCTCCGGGTGGGTCCCTCCCCCATTGTCCCTTATTCTCCCGGCGTCCAGAGACAGCCAGGCCGGGGGAGGTAGAGCCCTGTCAGGCACGCAAACACAATGACGGCAGCATGTAACCTCCGATATCTGGCCTCGCTTCAGTCAAGGATGTCATCTTGTCATTCCGGGAATGTTGGCTTTGAGGAATTGACCCAGCGAAAAGCGCCTGTTTGTTTTGTGTGAATTGCAAAGCATTCTTCATTTGTCAGAGTTGAAATGGCTTTTCGCTTCTTTTTCCATGTACAGGTGTTGTGTCTTTCTGAAATTCTTGGCAAATGCTGCAGAAAGGAGGTTTCTGCTTGGTCTTATTTACACTCTCTCTCGGTCAACAGGACTTGGGGCTGGATTACTATGTGGTTGCGGAATCGTTTGAGACGTCGGTGCCTTGGGACAGGTAAAGACGTCGGCCATTCCTTTAACCTTTCGTGAATGGACGCGGGTGAACTGGTGTGACGAGTATAAACCACTCTTCCCACACTGTCTGTTTTTGAATCCCCTGGAAGGCAACGCAGCCCCCTCTGCCTCTCTCTGCCTCTCTCTGCTGTTCACCTTCATGCCTGCCTACTCCCTCTATTAACTGTGTGTGCGTGGGAGGTAGACTACATTCTCCATCCCAGTCTGGCTGCACTGAGGAGAGCGAGTGTCAGACACAAACAGGCTGACTCAGTCATGTTTACTGCCTAGTGTGATATTGAACTGGAATTTCCAAAATTCTCTATTTTAGTAGTAAAAACCATTTTCTATTTGAAAACCATACAGTTCCTCCCAGACAGACACAAAATGTCTGACTCGCCCCCCGCCCCTAACACGTATGCACACACGCACGCACGCACGCACGCGCGCGCGCGCGCGCGCACACATCACCGACACGTGTGTCCAGCATCCCACTGTGTACACTGCCTGATGAGGGTGAGCCTGGGATCAGGTGTGCAGGCGAGCATATGTTCAGGGCTCATTACCCCTCTTCTTCCTCCTCCGTCTCTCCACAGTCGGCTGCACATGTCTGAGAGTGGCGGCCATTAGGGGTCAGAGTCAGGCGGTCTCTCCCAGTTACAGCTACCTAGCTCTTCTGCAGTCTCCATAATGGCCTGATGTTTTCTCTCTCTGTACCCCTGTCTCTGTCGGTCTGTCTCCACCTGTCTGTCCCCCTCTCCCACCTGTCTGTCTCCCTCTCTCTGTCTGTCGGTCTCCCCCTCCCCCCGTCTCGGCCTCCCTCTCTGTCCGTCTTGGCCTCCCCCTCTGTCCGTCGCTCTCGGTCTATCTTTTATTTCTTTTATGTCAGGGTATACTGGTACGAAAATGACAAACCTCTGTATCAGCCAGGTAATGTCTAACAACTGCCCTCCCCCTGTCAGACGGCGTTCCGTCATTGGTTTGTGCACCTTATTCCCTATTGTTGACCCATTTTGACTAGTGCGCTATGGAGACTAGGGTGGGAGGCATCAATGGCGTTCATCACGTCCTAACCTCCTCCTATTGATCAACAGAACATGGTCTTCAATCCCAGGGAGTGTCTTCATGTCCTTTTCCCTGTTTTGATTTTCTTCAGGGTGTTGGACCTTTGCCGGAATGTTAAAGAGCGCATCATCCGAGAATGTAAAGAGCGAGGGGTCCAGTTTCAACCCCTGACCTCATGCAGGTACGTTTAGTAAGAGATTTTGCCCGTTTCACTACCTAGTTCTTAACACTTGCTAAGCAAGCGGCCGGTCCTCAAAAATTAATGTAGTGTTTTCGCTACCCCTGCTTGTGCTTTGATTCCCCGTACCTCCATCTGCAATACATGGAATGGTGGACGGTAGTACAAATGTAACTGCCAAAGGGCTTAAAAGTCCTAGATATTCTGATTCACTCCATATTTGCACTTTTTGTGTTTGTTATTGATTCCCCTTAAATAAATAAGTGTTTTACTTATGAATTATTTTACATTTTGTTACGGTGTTGTCACATTTTGCAGACTCCTCAGTCACTGTCGACCTCATTTTGTATAATATTTTTGTATTCAGTAATAATCCACTGTGCCATACATTACTTTTACAACGACTAAAATGTTAAAAAATGTATTTGTCACAGTGGAACATAAAAAAAAAAAAGAATTACATCAGAGGGAACAAGCCTCGCATGTTCAAAGTAAAAGTTGCATCAGTCTCTACCACATTCTTCAATATACAAGGAGATGTTTTTTTTGTGATGAAAGTCTATCAGACTGGTGTGTCTGACTGCAGTTACCACAGGTAGAGACAGGAGTCCCAGGGGCCACGTTATTAATGCATGTGCATTTGCGACATCCTATATTTATCGATATTCAGAATACTCCGAATCTGTTCTGATTTCTAATACTCCATATCAGTATCTCTTGAATATTCCTGTATGTTGTGAGCTTAAGAGGTATTTTCGGATTTTAAGTTATGCTATACTGCTTTTTTTGGTAAAATGTTGGTTGCTGATACTTTAGGCCACTCAAGTGACCTAAACCAGCAGTGACATCAAATATTACTACATTCAAAGCAGGCCTTTTCAATACAAAGATCTGAGTCGAGTTGCTTGGGCTTCATACATACTGTTCATTAGAGAATTCCCTTTCGATCTTTCCACCATATACACGTAACCAATTTGCCTGGTACAGCTGGGACTACACCGTGTTCTTGTCACCACGGACCTTGCCACGTACAGCCGAGTTGGAGAAATCCTCACTCCTTACATAGGAAGGTCTTAATGAGTCTCGGAAGCAGGCATATCACCATGGCGTAGGAACATTCTTTGGTTTTCTCTTTAACTCCATTACATTGGGTGTCATGTTTTTGTTCAGGGCATATATCGCCAAATAGTTCAGAGGGGTAAGAAGCATTGAACTCGGTCTGTTGAGTCTTTTCCAGAGAGCCTGTAATTCGACAACAGCACCAAAGGCTAGAAATGAAGAGTAACTTACCAGAGAGATGCTGCATGCCTTCCACGCCATCGACAATAACTCAACCCAAATAGCTTAGTGGTGTACAAATGTACCTTACTAAGAGTCCTAAATACTGTTCTTAGATTGACTGAGACAAATGGCAAATGTTGGGAAGCTGAAGTCAAACATCACATGAACTGCCTTGGTTCAGAGTTAAGGGACCAAGTAGATAGTGTGTGTAGCAGAAATGAAATCATTGTGAGATCATTCACAGAGTGGTGAATGTGGACATTTAGCTTAACGCTCTAATTTTTTGGGTCAAATGCTGGTGACATGATGATTTGATGAATGGCTGCTGTTTGAAAACAGTGTCCATATCAGCTAATGAAGGGTAGCTCATTCTCAGTATTTTTGTTAGCTGAGTCCAGGCACCAGAACCAGAGTGGTCACATTCATTGGAAGGGGCCTTTGGAGGGTTTCATTAACCCTTTCACCCTTGATCATTTTCTTAGTTTGCCTCTGCCGTTTGTTGACCGCCTAACCTTAATTGCCACTGGTGCTTAATTGGCTTGCCCTTACCGGGGCACATTTTGTGGCCTCAGGATTTGATGTGTTTTAGAACAAAAAATGTAGAGCGAAGGACTAGTGGATAAAACGTTCTAATATCTAGCCCTTCAGGCTTCAGGTAAGCTTGTCCTTTGCACCCAAAATGTGCTCAGTGCCTTTTCATCTCACTGTTTTTATCCTCCAAATGTCAGTTCAGTGTAAACCGTGTTCTGTGCGAGTGGAGGAGGAGTCTAGTGACCTTCCTGTGTGACCTGGCCCCACACACAAACAGCCACAGCATGCTGCCTGCTCACTGTGGACAGATAAGGGCCCAACCTGATTATACTTTAGCCATTCATTTCCCGTCTTCGGTCTGTCACAAGATTGATTTGTCCATTTAACCTCCAGAAACCAGCCTGCCTGCCCGAGTGATGGGCCACATCACAGGGACAACAGCTCCCCCACCACCCCTGAAAAGAAACAGGGCTGGATCAACACAAACGCAATGGATTGGAGTGCCGTAACAGAAACAACCCAATGGACAGGGACTAGAGCAGCAAAACACTAAATAATGGACAGGGACTAGAGCAGCAAAACACTAAATAATGGACAGGGACTAGAGCAGCAAAACACTAAATAATGGACAGGGACTAGAGCAGCAAAACACTAAATAATGGACAGGGACAAGAGCAGCAAAACACTAAATAATGGACAGGGACTAGAGCAGTAAAATTCTAAATAATGGACAGGGACTAGAGCAGTAAAACACTAAATAATGGACAGGGACTAGAGCAGTAAAATTCTAAATAATGGACAGGGACTAGAGCAGTAAAACACTAAATAATGGACAGGGACTAAAGCAGTAAAACACTAAATAATGGACAGGGACTAGAGCAGTAAAATTCTAAATAATGGACAGGGACTAGAGCAGTAAAACACTAAATAATGGACAGGGACCAGAGCAGTAAAACACTAAATAATGGACAGGGACTAGAGCAGTAAAATTCTAAATAATGGACAGGGTCTAGAGCAGTAAAACACTAAATAGTGGACAGGGGCTAGAGCAGTAAAACACTAAATAGTGGACAGGGGCTAGAGAAAAAATAATAATTAAATGCTGACATTATGGACCCTTTTAAAGCTGCAAAACATGCTCCTACTAAGGTGGCTGATCTCCATACATTTTATTATTTCGAAGGTTGTTACAAGAGCCTTGCATTTCTTAAAAGATGCATAAAGCTAAACCAAATAGTTCATTAATTGTTGTTTTTTGAATGATGCAACATTTTAAAGTGATTATAATTTGTGTATTTTTTTGCATTAATTCAGTCCGTCTGTTGAACCATCTCGTGTCCTGAACCATTGTAAATGCAGCCCATATAATCCAATCAAAGTGTGCTGATGGTCATTTAATGTCCCAGTAATGGGTCCTTATTAAAGGTGACAGATCCAACTTGCTCCCCCGCTTCTCAAAAATCATGAGGGAGAATTGGGGTCAGAGGTTTACATGGAAGCCCTTGCCTCTTGGCTCAGTCTGCTTGCCTTACAATACAAGGGAAGTAAAAATAAATAAGTATTGTTACAAATTGATTTTAGTTCAAACTTTGATTTAGATGAGCCCTCTTTGGATTAGTGTGGCGAAAAATACAGAGGGACAGTGACAGAAAGCAGTGAAAGACATCAGAATGTCTAATGTCTGTTAATATTGTGTTTGTTTAAAGCACTTTCTCCTTTCTTGCAGAGTGACTCAGACTTACGATGCTGGCGCCTGTGTTTACTTCTACTTTGCCTTTAACTACAGAGGACTGGCAGATCCGGTACATACATACGAACAAGTTGAGGTAAGTCTGCTGAGCCCTTTATCCGTATTTGATAATCACTCTAAACCTCTCCCCACTGACACAAACAAAGGCTAGGTTGACGATCCTTAAATGATGTGAATTCATCGAGCGACGTGTGTTGTCTTCCTAGCATGCTGCCCGAGATGAGATCCTAGCCAACGGAGGAAGCTTGTCGCACCACCATGGAGGTAAAGTCACCTGAATCTTTCCATTTAGCGTCTAGCAATGGACCCTAGAGTTTTCTCCAAATACACTGGCAACCTTAAACTTATCTAAAATAATTCTGTATTTAATTTGAAATAATAATAATAATTGAGAAAACTTTTGATTTTTGAACATTTGTGATTACAAATTACCTTCAGAGAATAAAGACAAATGGCATGTTTGAAATGATTCTCCCTGGAGGCCAAGATAACTGCCAGCAAAGCTTCTTGTAGCGTTCAGTGAGTGCCCTCGACCAACTGCTGTTTTCAGATCATGCAATATGCTATGAATGTGGTTTCAATCTGGGCTTTTCACTGGCCTCTACAAAATGGTAGAGGCCAGTGATAATCCTCCCTTTTCATGATCCTTTCATTCACAACCCCCCCCCCCCCCCCCCCCCCCCCCAGCTGCACATGGTGCAAAGCATTATGTAACCTCCACAACAGTTGATTGTGATATTCTCTTGGTTGTATACCTAAAAACCCTAGTGCGGACGAGACAGTTAAGCTTTCCACTCTAAATGAACATTGAAACAAAACTCGGGCTCTTTGGAAATAAAGATCATTGCTGTGTTTACTGACAATGAAAAATGAAGCATTAAATACAAACACCCTGTTTCCAACCATGTGTGGTTTAGTCCAATGTTCAGCCTAGTGTCCTCCGCTGCCTAGGGACTAGGGTCTTCCAACAGGATAGTAACCCTCAACCCCTGTCACGCCCTCTCGCACCCACGTCCTGGAATGGAAGGGCTGCTGCACTAGGCCGGCTCCTTTCTATGCCGGCGTTGCACAGTCATGTAAAATAGCCGTTTCGTTTTTGCCAGGGGACAAGGATTTCCTTGCCTTGTGGAGATATAGCAAATCCTCAAGGTAGGTTGGGTGCCTGCGAGCTCAATTGTTGTTGGCTGGGCGAAAGTGTTGGAGTTGTGCGAACGTCCTGGCGAGATGTACTGTGGTGCCACATGGACACGTCTCGGTCTTTGACTGTGTCAAGGGCAAAGTTGAGGTCATAAGCCACATTTGAGGGAATAAAAAACAGAAGTTGGCCAGTGAGGAGTCCAAATCAGAATCACACCTGAGAACTACAGCTGTAAACTGCTGTACCTTTTGTGTACTTAGTATTAGCTTCCAGGTGCCTTTTAAACATAAAATTTAAACTTTATTTTATACATTTTACATTTATTTATAAAAAAATATCACTGGTTCCACAATGTAAAAAATCCAGTCTGTTGTGTTAAAATTTGTATTTTTAAATGTATTTTAAAAGAACTGGGGAAGTATTATAGACAAGTGCAAGCGTGTTGAATTATTTGAACACAACTTAACATTGAAAAAAAGTTGTTCATTGCCTTCATTTCCTATAAACGAAACCTAATTGATGAATTGACATTAAGACAGCATGGGCCTTGCGGGTGAGCTGCTCTGTGTACTGTAAATGATCAGCCGCTCTTTTGTAAACCAGTTTTGGCTTCGAGGAGATCTTTCATCGTTCCCTTCACTTGTCCAAACTTTCCCACCGTGCAGACAAATGGCTCTGCCGTAGCTCTTTGTTCCTTTCAATACGGGCCAAATGAAACGTGAGCAGGGGAGGGAAAAACAACTCCTGCGCTGCCCTATCAGCGCTAACCGAAATGGCTACCTTATCTATATTGCCATCCGCCCGGCCGTTTTCACACATTACTTTGGGCTATTCATCACGCCTGTCGAAAACAGCACGCGGTGAATCAGCTGCGATATTAAATCACAATTTTTCCTGAAGCCGGGAAAGGTTGAAAATTAAAAGATTGCTAATAACAGGAGGCAGTGGGCCAGGGTAAATGATGCCGCTGTAATCGCCCCTGTATTACTGACCTCCAAACGGTGGGCAGGCTGGCCACCCCTGGCTGAGGCAGGGGGGGGATATTGATGCAGCTCCTGGGTGCCTAGTCTATAATTGTGATTAATAACCGCGGGTCCGGCTATCTGAGCGCGGACAGGCCGGTTTGTCTGCCCACAATCACCGCGTGACAAATGAAGCTAGTTTCACTGGGTTTTGTGTATCAAAGAAAACAGATGTAGTCCAGGGAGGCTAGGTAGGAGGCCTCTGCAGGAAATCTCCATATTTCCAACTTGTGTTTCACACCAGGTCAGGGTGTGTAGCTGTTCTTACCTGCTGCTCTATGCACCCTGCTACAATATACTACAATATACACTTTTTGTGTGTTTGTGTACAAATATTTGGGAACTGGATAAGATGTGTCATGGGTCCCATGATCTGTTAATTAGGAGAGGTGATGTTTTGCCGTCCCAGCCTGTAACCGGTCAGTGTTGTCAGGGCAGAAAGTTACAGGAAATGTCCCATTTTAGCTTGTGGAGCTGGAGGGGAGCTGTTGAACGTCAGTCCAGTTGAGAGTCATCTATCACCGTATAAACACAGAGACCAGACAGACAGAGCACCACGGTCTTCAGCAACCACCTCCCCATGTCCTGGGCCTGTCATGTCCGGGACACAGGGCCACCTCTGCTGCCCTCTCATTCGTGCCCCCATCACCATTAGTCAAAACAGGAGGTGAGGTCCCGGGAAGGAAGGTGACAACGGCTCTCAGCTCAGTTTCAGTACTCAGTGTGGAGACGGGTCCAGGAGAACCGGCGGGCGGGCTCTGCTAACCTTGTGCTTCTGTAGAATGTCATCCTAATGCTGCCAGTTCTCTGTACTGAAACACAGGTCAGCGAGCAGCGCTGCTGGAAACCAAGAAAAATGACTTTAATTCTCGTATTTTCCGTTCATTAACTGCAGAGCTTGTCGCTGGGCCCTCCCAGTGGTACACAGAAAAGTGGTCTGTTTGTAGACCTCAGCGGTTCCCTCTCATTCATTCCTAAAGCAAATGCCTGCCTGCCTGTTTCTATGTTCATGTCTCAGCTGTACGGTTAAACCCCGGCTAGATTGATTGCAATAGCAGACGAAAAGGAGGGAAAATGACAAGATAGATGTGTAAATTATCACTGTGATGGAGGCAATGATGCAGTCCCAGCACCTTCTGTTTTCTCTCCTCCCTGAGTGGAGGGAGGGATGGAGGTGGGCCGGGGGAGGAGAGGAGGAGGAGACCAGGCCACTTTTAGTTATTGGCTAGCAGCTGATTGGGTGACTGACTGGTGCCTCTGTCACCATCTGGGGGTGTGCGGTGCGGCGTGGCCCCCGGTGGCCTCCCGTCTGCCCCGTCTTGTCAGGAGACGGCCCTCTGTGGCCCCATGGCTGATTTCCATCTGTATTCCCCGGCTGCTCCGCCTCGGCGTCACTGATAACATGGCGCCCTCCCATCTCCCGTGCCTCAGGTCTGTCTGCCCGCCCCAATGAGAGGCTGGCTGTCCCCAGTGTACGTGACGTAGAGGCAGGCTGTCCCCAGTGTACGTGACGTAGAGGCAGGCTGTCCCCAGTGTACGTGACGTAGAGGCAGGCTGTCCCCAGTGTACGTGACGTAGAGGCAGGCTGTCCCCAGTGTACGTGACGTAGAGGCAGGCTGTCCCCAGTGTACGTGACGTAGAGGCAGGCTGTCCCCAGTGTACGTGACGTAGAGGCAGGCTGGGACATGCGGTGGGGGGGGGGGGCACTTTTTCTATTTTGCTCTCTCCCATTTTCAGGCGTACTTGATCTAATCTCGGATCATTACATCTGTGTGCTTGCCTCCTGGAGCTCTAGCTCCCAAAGTGTGCATTCCCTCTGTGGCCGAGGCACCTGTTCCAGATCGTTCTATTCTCCAGGCTGTTTTTAGACTTGTGGGGATATGGGTTGATGTGTGCTTTTCCAAAGACTGTGTGACCTTAGGCTGGATGTTTACCCAGAGCAAACAGTTCCTGGGACTCATTGAGGACATGCCGTTGCTTTCACTTTGACTCTTGTCTGAATGCACTTTCAACACCTTTTGTGTTTGCTGGTTATTTACTCACTAAATGAGTTGTTTTATCAGACAGTGGGTGAGGTTTCTGTGACCTGAGGAGATGTTGGCAGTATATTGTGAGAGACGTAGTGGATTCAATGCTCCTCTTGTATATTAACTGTGTAGCGCCATTTCAAAGACAATGTTTTCAGCCATCTTGAGGTCAGCATTGACGGTTTGTCATGACCAGAGGACAGCCGCCCCTCTCCCAGAGGCCCCACACCCCTGTGTCAGTCCTGACAGGACCAGGGGCCTCTAGGGTGTGTGACGACTGGCAGAGCAGTGCACCAGGCAGCTTCCTGGACCCCACGCCCAGGCATTCCCACGCTGTGCCGCTTCTTCTGCAGGACCCTCCAGCATGTGTCCTGCAGATGCCCACTAGCACAGCCAGGGCCAGGAGGATGGTGTCTGTGTGTCTGTGTGTCTGTGTGTCTGTGTGTCTGTGTGTGTCTGTGTGTGTCTGTGTGTGTCTGTGTGTGTCTGTGTGTGTGGCAGCCGAGCGTGTCATGCTAGGACCTCAGGGCATTGTGCAGGTCAGCCTGAGAAACCCCCGCCCCCAATCGTGGTGGCGTCAGTGGGAGGGAAGTGGAAGCTTGCTCGGGGAGAGCGGGAGAGAGAGAGGAAGAGCGGGGCGTTCATGTGTTGGCCAGCCAGCCCCTCCTCAGGGAACACACAGAGCCTAATGAGTTTGATAGTCTGCTGGGCTCCATAAATCATGCCATGCAAAACATTTCTCCTCTCTGGATAAAAGCATTTATCACTCTCTGTTTATTCACTCACTCTCGCAAGATTGATTGGCTCCCAGCAGCCCGCTGAGCAATCAGGCGTGCTGATTTCTCCTACTCTTACACCCCGCCCCCGCCCGCCCGGCCGCCCCGCCCGCCCGCCCGCCGCTCTTCCTTTCTTGCTGTTTATTTTTCTTGTTCTCTCTATCTCTCCAGTTGGGAAACTTCGGAAGGAGTGGATGAAGGAGAGCATCTCTGATGTGGGCCTCGGGATGCTGAGATCCGTAAAGGAGTACGTGGACCCGGATAACATTTTCGGCAACCGAAACCTCCTCTAATCCAGCCCCCCCCCCCGTTACATTTTACACGTTTGTCTTCTCACCCTTTCTAACAGCCTCCAGTGCAGTTGTGTTAATGGGTTCTAAATGTTCCATTTATATGACAGGAAATCTCAATGTCTCTCTCCTCCTGTATGACTTAGCCTACATCCGACGTGGCTTCATTCCTCTACAGTATGTCCGTGGTTCTGCAGGAACCCACAAGATATGCATCTTCTTACTTCCTTGCATTGCATTATATTGCACTTATCGCGTTATAACAGTCGTTGTCATCACTGTTTAACTCTGAAGCTCGTCACCCTCAAGGTCTCAGTCCTTTCCTCATCCGGGGGAAGTTTGAATATGGACCAGTGTGTATCGTACTGACTGTAGTACTGTAAATGTGTCCTGGGGATTGTTTTAGTGTAAAACACGCCATAGGAACGGCCTTTCATACGGTTTCCCATGCAGACTTTTGTCACCCCGAATTTGCCTGTAATTAATCGTTCTATCGTTCTTGCCAACTTCAGAAGCATTTTTTTTTTGTACACTAACTGTATAGTTACCTTTTGTTCGGCACTACTAGCGTTAAGTTCAAGATGAATGTGCTCTGTGCCTTTCTGAAGATGTCTGCCTTCCCCTTATCCTACACTGCGATTCCATGTTGCCCTCCCCTTAGAATGTCTGTGCCCCTCATTCTGAATGGGTCTGTTTCCAGTTGTTCCCCAAGCCCTCATGCCTTTTGTTATTACTGTCAAATAGGAAGTATTGCTACTAGGGATGTGCTTTCTGTTGGATCTAAACATGTACCAAGGAGGATTTGAGTGGCGCCTCTAGTGAAAATGTACCTAGGGTACAAATGTCCCCACCCTCCAGAACTGTAATTGAAGGAACTAGGATATTATGCCTGTCGTCTTTTTTTGTTTTTAATTGCTTTTTAATTTTACAATTTTACCTTGCATGGTCTTTTCCTGTCATTTAGAGAGTTCAGTTTGTGGACAAGGTCAAAGATGTTGGACCATACATGCTTTGGTGTGTAATTTACTGTTTAACCACTGAATCCCAAGACCCCTGTTTGTACCAAAGACTTTCTACACAACCCATTCACTACTTTATACAGACCATGCAAACATACTGCATCTCTGTGTTTCTACATACTGTATAGTTAGACACGAATGAGACATGAATACAGTAAGGTATTGGTAGTACAAAAAAACCTAAATATCCCAATGATACATTTTATTTTTTTAAATTCACATATGCAAATATCCAGACACCATTATTACTAATATCCAAAAATGTATTCATATTTTTACTGTTACTATAACTTACATGTACTCACTCATGTTCATGTGCGCGACAACTTTGTTCAAATTTGACTATGTTGTCATTACTTCAAAATCTGTTGCTTGTATTTGTATTTACCCCAAAATACATCTGAATGGATTGCTAGTGTGTTCCCTGGTAATTGTTGCTGTGTAGTGGCATTAGTTGGAAATGAACCATTTGACTGAAATGAAATTGTACTTTTGTCACAATTCACCTATGATTATGCGTGGGAGTCACGTGCTAGAGTAACGAAGCAGCAGGAGATGTTGTGCTAATGCTTCCCTCACTACTGCTGTGCGCCTGGAGTTCTCCTGGACCCACCGCGGCCTTGCAGCTTTCCCATAATGCATCGTCAGACCGTTTCACCTTTCTGCCCAAGTGTTTCCATGTTAATGTTGCCTCGTGAAACGGCAATGAAGGAAATGGCAGTGGCTTTGGGGCCTCAGCCTGTATTTTCTGATCGGTTTCATGCTTTTACAACTTGTGACAGCTCCCAACGATAACCTAATGAGAGCTTGAAATGGGAATGTTTTGGCTGTACCTTTTTATTTTCCACATTTTCAAAATGTGTTAACATTCAAGTATTTTTTATTTTTTTTGTCAATGCTGTTTGTGCAATAAATTAAAAATAAAACGAGCAGTTGTCTTGAAATTCATATGCTAGAATGACACTAACCAGCTTTCATTCAGTTTAATGGAAATAAGGTAGCGAACGGACAGACTGTCCCTGCTGCTCCTTGACATACTGAGATGTACGAACATACATTGTGCTCCTGCTCAAAGTACACACACATGCGCGCACACACACTGACACAGACGGCTGGGTCAGCAGAGCTAAGGGCCCTGTCCTCATAAAGATTCATTGTTTGGCCACCCACTCATCCTCAGACACGCACAGCTTCATCTACCTGCTTCAAGCCCAAGGTAAGCCAGCACAGAAGAGTTACTGTAGCACACAGAGGTATCTCAGGCAGCAGCTCCTCTGAGATTCATCCTCCCAGCCAGCCACCCACCCAGCCAGCTGCTGACATGGACATGAGGGCTGAGCAGGGGGAGCGGCTCTGTTCCCGCATGGGGCTATAATACTCCTTCAGGGGGATATTTTAACTGATAAATAATTACAAAGAGCTAATGTTCCCTTTATTGTTCAGTTTGACATTGAAGAGTTTTGATTCAGAAGTAAAATTAACACAGTTAACCACAGTGGCATGGTGCTTTCAAAACCCACTGGTTCGAGGAAAAAAAATTAGACATTGATGTTTAAGTCGGGGCATCCTGTTTGTAAGTTGTCTTTTTCCCCCGTTCTTTTGTAAGCACTTTTGGAGTTGATATTCCTCTGTTCTTGTATTTATTCAAGCCCATATTTAGTTATTCCACTATTCTGCCAGGTATATATTTTCTTTTTCTGTACATTGATTAATTTGATACTATTTAAAGATAATTTATAAACCGGTCAAATCAATTACATTTTTATTTTACCTGTTAATGAAACGTTTGTTCTAGTTTCAATGGCTTCGGTTGTTTCTAGTGGTCCCCCTGGCATTCATTGTATAGTTTGTATGTGAATAAACATTCCAGCTGTTAGCCATTTCAGCCTCCTGAAAATATAACACATAACTTTGCAAGCCATCTTGAAATAACTGCAGGCACAGTTGCCAAATTGGGGTAACTATTTTGTGGGCATTTTTTACTTTATTTGAAAAAGAACATTAGGCCGTATTTACCAGAATGTTCACCGGGAGCAGAGGACCAGACTGCTGGACCAACCTACAATGCAAGTTCTTGTAATATTGCCATTCTTCACAGGTTTTCCAGAAATCCTGCCTAAATGTTTAAATAAAAGTCAATTAGATGACAAACAAAACAGGAAAAGCAGCGGTGTACTGTTCTTTTGGAATGGGCCATCAGTTCTAAATATAAATAATCCTACATGTGTACACCATTCCAACAGTGTCCTGACTAATATAAAGAATAGTTTTGCAGGTTATCACACTATGAGGAGATTGTTCTTCATCCAATAGTGACTCCAGATTGCTTCTCTAATCATGTGGACCCATCTGACCACAGGGGGTCAGTACAGTAATAGAAAGAAATCCCTCATTCTTACCAAAATAATGGAGGCACAGACTATTAGCAGCACATTTTTATTTCAACATAAAAACATTGCACATATTCCAATAACATGCCCATATAGGTCCATCCATTTCACCTCGCTTAATGTTAACAGTATTCATAACAGAGGAAAGATATGAAGAAATATGAGATTTCCAAAAGCAAAAAAAATTATGTACCAGGTAAATGTAACATTTGAAACCAAATGTAACAAAATAATATTACAGCATTATTAATACTCCACCAAACATGATGCAATTGTATAATCCATGCAAATAAGTGAAATAGTAATATGCATATTAATAATAAAGTACGAGGTATTTCTTGGCTCATGTTTTTGTTTGCTACATCCATAGCAGTTGGTTGATTTCAATACTGCAGTCACATCATGCAATTGAATTTCCCATGATCAATGTGTTTCCACCCAAAGCAGTAGCACAAAGATCCATGCCACACAATGAGCACAGCTACATGTTTAAACTCCAATGAACAAAGCTACAACACATTTCATACCCCCAAAAAATTTTAAATTTAAAATAATTTAAAAAGGAAGCTAATGCTGCTACAAGCAGCACACTTTCTGTCCTACAGGGATCAAAATATGTTCATAGTTTCCTTTAATGAATCAAAACATTTAGATTAGTGAATCAAAGGGTTCTGGTAGGGTACGTTTGCTTTGTAATGACTTGGTATCCTCTGTTCACTACATGAAATGAGCTGCCGTTAGTGTGACATTCCCCTGATGCTGTTCTTACTCAGCTGAAAAAGCATCAGCAGAATCTATCGCTGTTCTCTGTTCAATCAACTTGCGCAATATTAGAGCAATGAACTGATATACTCTAGAGGCCATTGACTAATTACAAGCACATCATTGAGATGGCTAAAACCAGTTTAGATGGTTAAGTGTAAACTATTCATAAAGTGGAATAAGATCAGAACAATTTCGTAAAAGGCACCTTTTTTTCTGTATGTGTGCGACTGATCCCTTTGTCAGTCGTGTAGAGTATAAAACAACTTCTTCACCGGTCCATGGAACACTTCTAATGGAACATTACATATATTAAAATACTCTCCAACTGAAACACGGGAGACCAAACTCGGAATGCTAAAAGGGGAGTTTCTCAAGCTACTGAAGGATCTCTTTGTGTAACAACGCCATGCATTTTTCACGAGGGGTTTAAAACAAGGCACGGGAAGTGGATTTGTATGGCAGGCAGTGCCACAGGCCCTGTTGGTTACCAACCACTTGACCTCCAACACTAACTCTACAGACAGAGGTAACACAAATAAGCAAATTCACACCGTATCTTCAAGTCTCATATGTACAATAAAAAAACAGAGTAACCAACCCAACCGCCCAAGTAAAAAGATTCTAGCGACAAATATCTTAAGCAACGCAAGGAATGAACAACAGTTAGATCTTTCTAGAAACTCTGTGTGCCCTGTGGTAAAGGTTGCTGCTTTCTCCTTCAACTGGCTTATCTCTGTTTGCTAATCTGACACGAGCTTTGAAGTTTCCTCACATGTGTAAAAACACTTGACCCGCTAGCTGCGCTCTTCTGTCTAAACGTGTCAGAAGCAGCTCTATCAGTCTCCCACATAGGAAGGAGCTGGGGAAGTGCAGGAAAACCGTGACTGTGGTTTTAAAGCCCATCTCTAGTGGCAAAAGCAAGGAGCAGAGCCCAGTAATCTCTGCATGAACTGCAATGCACTGCCTATTCTGCGGGCTTATATGAAGAGTAAAGAAGCTAAGAGGCAGAGAAAAGATTGCCTGGAAAGGTTAGCAGGAGCTAGCTCGCAGGTTTTGGAGGGTCCCCGGCAGAGAAATGTGTGTCTTCCAGAGAACAACTGGTTGTTTCCGTGGCATCACTGCTGCAATGGCTTGTGGGTTTGGACTCACTCTGGCTGCGTTGTCTCTCATTGTTCAGCTCCTCCCACTTGGCCCTGTTGGCACGAATCAAGTCAACCATTGGTTGAAGCTTGGAGTTTATTTTCACCAACGTCTGAATAGAGGGAGGAGATAAGGCAAGACCACCGTCAGTGCATTATTCATCATAAAACTCGTCCACCGCACCATTGTTCCTTTAAGATAAGAAGCTTAATATAAAGAAGAAATATAACATACCGGACTGTAATTAGTTACTAGTGTCATTTTCCTCTGTGGAATTGTAAACGACAATTCAATCACTGACACACGGCTTTTCATACAGCCTTGAATGAATTACCTCCGAGACATGAGGGTTTGTTTCTCTTTACACTGCGTTTAGTTCCCATGTTATCTAAATCATTTGGCTTCCAATAGTACATTCATTAAGTCACTGTTTCATGTGAAAACACAAATGCTTTCTACAATGGGGGGGGGGAAGACACACAACACAAAGCCACCATTTAAGAAGAGATCCTGTAAACATTACCACAGCGACAGAGGATACTTCCATTAATGCTATGAATATATCCCTTTAATTGAAATATGTGTTATTCCATGAGAGAGAACTGTGTGCAGTGACCATCTTAAAAAACACAACAACCCAGAACACAATACATTTATATGAGTGGGATAACACACAATGGTAATGAAACACTACAATAATTGTCCATGAGAATGTGTTTAATATCTAATAATTTCCCCCAGTGTACAGTTATATGGTTATATCAAACCATTGAATGGTGTCCATACATATTTTTTGAGGACAATCTAATGCCAGAAAATGCCCATTGCCGGAAACTGTCAAACCTCAAACCTGTTACAACAGCTGTGTGGATTTGGAAACCATTTGTATTCAGACTGTGAACTCATTAACTGACACAACAATTTAGCTCGTGGTGAGGAGATACTCTGACATTTCCTTATTGGGTGCAGTTCAGAAGTCAGTTCTTCTAATGATCCTTCATGGCCTCTCGTGTGCCCTGCATACTGACGCGGCCAGATCGCTTTGAGTTTGGCTTTCCTAGTGCCAGTATGTCTGGAACATTCCATAGTATTCCAAATGGTTTGTTTCCACTGGGAGCTCCAAGCACTTTGATTAATATCAATATCAGACTTCTAGCATGCATCCCCATTCCACATGAAGAGCAGTAGATTTGGCCTCAATCCAATTGGAAAATGGCTTTTCCACCTTTTTGGGAACTTGACACAGCTACACTAAGGTGCTCAGTATCCCATCAGACTTTGATCCCCGTTGGGGAGTTGCCATTGCCCTATGCGTGTGGTGCTGTACGCATAGCTGTAACAGAACCTCAGATGGACAAAACTACTCTGTGATGAACTTAATCTTTGGCAGTTTGACTAGGCTGGCGAGATAGAGGATTTTTAACGAGGATTCTTCCAAGGTCTTTGTCTTCCTCCCTTCTAACCCCCCCACCACCCTCTCAGAGCATGTGCTGTCTCCCAGTATCAGTATGTACTGGGTGCCGCAGAGAGAGGCAGGAGGGCTAGAGACAGAGAACCGTTGTTATCTGGGGGGCTTTGAAGATGGAAGGTTACATAAAGCAGGATTAATATTCTACACAGCAACACCAGGAGGAGATCAGTGAGATTCGGGTCCTCCCACAGCCACAAACCCCCGGTGTCTCTGAACTTCCTCCTGCTCTCTCCCCCTTCTCGTCTCTCTCTCCCCCTTCTCGTCTCTCTCTCCTTTCTAATTGGTGGTGGTATGGTCGTGAGCTGGATATCTGCATTTGCTAAACATTAGCATTTGAGGGCCACTGTGTGAGTATTCTTTTAAAGACACAAACACACAATATTATTCACCCAGAAAGCCAATCCCTTTGTTCTTCTGCATTCATACTGTAGGCCGTTTTCAAACCAAGAGAACCGAATGGAAGCTTAACGTCTGGTTGCCACGCACAATAAACCCGAATTAGCCCAACGTTTGAAAGTCACATGGTGAAAATATTGTTTACCAACATTTGTCAGTCCTAAAATCTGCATGTCAAAACATTATATTTATTTCATCTAGGCAGTGTTCGATCTGAAGGAAATCATGAACGCTAACTGCTTACCCAGTAATAAAAATGCCACTACTGTTTCCTATCCCTATCTTTCTCAATGGTTTCCTCTGTGCTCCTCTGCCTTTATCTCTCCCTGTCTTGTCAGTGGCCTTGATCTTCTCTGGAAGTCAGCCTCCCACATACAGTCACTCCTGCAGACGTCATGACCTGACTCATGACACAAACACACACACACACACACCCACCCACGTAAACACAAACGTGCGCACACAAGCGCACGAGCGTGCAGAGCTGACTTCCTGTTCATTCTCGCTCTCCCCTTTCAGCGCGAAGCGAGGTCCACTATGTCTGCATGAAAGGAAGTCATGCATGCAATAGGCCCACCTCATCATCACTAACGTCAATGCTTCCCTCATTCAACTGCAAATATGCCCTTGAAGTTATTTCTGAGACTTATAAAAAAAAGGGAAAAAAAGAAAGATAAAAATGATTCTAAAAGGAGTGTCTGAAAGGGAAGAATGTTCAGTGCGGTGACATGTCCACGGCTGGCGTCATCGTGGACAACGGCAGGCCGGGGGACAGTATCGTCTGATGTTGGAGCGAGGGGGCTTGGGGGGGGTAAGCAGTGACTCCCCCCCGGGGGATTGGCTGAGGTTGAGGAGGCATTGCAGAGGATTACCTCATAAAGCGGAGCACAGATCCCATCGATCCACTCCAGCTGTAGCCCCGGCAGCTCATCCTTCCGGTTTCGATCAAAGATGGCCTGGAACACAGACGCACACTTCAGCCTCCCGATTCCTTCAATGAACGTTCATTGTGTGAGCAGAATGGGGAAGAGTTCCTAGTCCCAGCACAGGCATGGAAGCGCCGGTACAGCACTGGGATGGTTGTCGGCCCTACTGAACAACCGAATATATAAAATACCCCCTTTCCCGTTAAGTCAAACAAGTTCATTCTAGTTTTTATTTTCCAATTCTGCCTGTCTGTTCTCTTGCAGCAGGAGCTTCTGAGGATCCAGAGAGGCTGCTCTTTACAGATAGTTACTGGGCTACGCTTGAGTATTGAGTTAAATATTTCATTCTCAACACCCACACACACACGCGCTCGGTGCTAAAGGGTTTGACACAGGCTGCGAAAGCAACCTGAGGCTAAAGCATCAGCTAGCTACTTCAGGGGGGAACCAATGTGGCCAGGCGTGATTAGTCGACAGGCGGTAATTACAGACGGACGCTGCTCTCTGCACTCCTCTCCAAGAACCTGCCAAATAGTTTAATACAAACACCAGCAATTCTTGTGTTTTAGTGCCTTGGCTTCGAATACATGTAGCACATCCAGTAGAATGAGGAGGTTACTGGCACCTAGACTGACCCAACTAAGATACCGAATAGACGTTCTCTAGGATGATCTTAATAATATGATTTGAAGTAATTGTCACTCATAAAAGGAGACTATAATGCACAAGCTAAGTTGAATTTTATTTAACATCAAGTTGGTAAAAAAACAGCAGCTAATGGGAAGTCATCATGATGTCCGGCTGTTACCTATACTATAGGCTGGTATAGAGGTTGGACAGCTGTCGTTGACTGTTAGATAACGATGGCTTATGTAACAGTATGATTCTAGGCCAGACTGACCTGTCTGATAAAAACATGGTCCAAAGATTGTTTCTGGCACTCTACAGGAACTCTGTGTACGAGTGCTTCAATTGTCCTTAAACAGGCTCTATGAACCAATGACTACGATACAGACTTTATACAGACCTAAATCAACAAAGGAGAATTTGCTCATTGAATGTGTACCAGTTCTGTAGCGTTAAAGAAAATGTTGGACATTAGGAAAGATGTGGAACTTACTGATGGAGTGAGCTTCAGTTCTGATCGCTCTCTGTCGCCTTGCTCAAAGAACTCGCTGGTGACTAGCTCTGCAACCTAATAGTGGGAATTCAGAAGGACTGTCAAAATGTTGTAGAGGAATACAGTGATATGACAGACCTGAGAGTCACAAAAATAGGCCTGAGAGTCACAAAAGCCTAATAATAACTCCTGCCATCAGCATTTATAAACTACCCCTGTTCTTACCTTGCGTGATATTTCCCAGGGTTTGGTGACGGCCCCCAAGTCACACGCTGTCATCAACATGGATCTGATAGGTAGGTCAGAGAGTCAAGACCTCAGCTAAAACACCCACAATGCCTCAGATCACAGAGTTCTCTATAATATTTATCTTATACGTACCTACACATGTCTCTGTGGGCCTTCACATTCCAGTTGTATTCACCTTTGTTGACCAGCTCAAAAAAGGTGTTTCTGTTCCTAAAAGAGGGGAAGGATGAACAGTACTGTGAACCAAAGTCAGTTTCATTGTACTGTAAAGTTACATAAAATCCACAAGGGGGCAGCACAGACTAAAATATTTGTTATCTAACCAAGAGCTGTGATAAGAATCACAAAAACATATTATTAAACTTGTAAATCAATTGTTTATGTACTTTATTGGAAAAAGGTTATTGACAGTGATAATTTAAGGGCAAAATAACAAAAAACGACCACTAGGCTTCTGAAATGTGTTTATATGAGACAATATCCTCAAATGTAAATATACAATCCTCTTCTGGAGAGCACAAAGTGCATACTCAAAGTAGAGTGTGAGGTCTGTGGCCAAGATGGACTGTTTCAACAGCTGCATGAGGTCACTGTATTCTCTGGAAGACAGGTTGGAGAAGATGTTGTGTCCCTGCAGGCAAAGAAGTTGTCACAAAACATATTTTCATTTAGTATGAGCCTTTAATTCTGTCCTTGTTTGACAGCGTTTGGCAATAGGACTAACAGATAGGGTAGCATGCTTTGTGGACTTCTGAACACATCTTCTAGTCAGGTTTTTATTTTGTGTGTGAAAAAAACCTGAACATATTTTGTGGATAAACCTAGTCCAGTCTTTACATATTAAACCTAGTCCAGTCTTTACATATTAAACCTAGTCCAGTCTTTACATATTAAACCTAGTCCAGTCTTTGCATATTAAACCTTTACATGGGAAAAATAAAGGTGTGCCTGGTATCTGCAGCATGACTGAGGATGGTAATACATTCAGTCTGGGAGAGGGATTTCTTGACTGTCACATCAGCATGTGTAGTCCGATGTAGGAGCTGGTGTGTGTGTGTGTGTGTGTGAGCGAGTCAACTGGAGTCAAACTTAAATCTGCCTCAGGCATGAAGATGAACCATAAGGGGATCCGAAGCTGCCATTTCTCATGTCATTACAACTGATCTCCCTCAGTCATACATAATACATCCCACTTCCACAGCTGGTCATCAGGGAAGTCCTAGACCACAAAGATGGGGAGGAACACAGGGATGGGGAAAGGGGCTTCTTTAACCAGGTGCCCCATGATCCTCTCTGTTCACGCGACGGTGCAAGTCGGGGGGGGTTTCCCTCAGAACATTAGTGCATGACCAGCAAATCCTCAGTTCACCGACTCCTAGAAAATGCTGAGCACCATAACAGTACAGGGGCTCTCTCAACCTAACTTAATAAGAAGTGAAAGAAACACAGAGAAGGCAAAGACTGTCAGGGTTGTTTGTTCATCAATAAGTTATGTTTTAATTCCTGTTTCCTGCTGGTTGGTGAACTGTATCCATGAGCTCTCCTCTTTCCCATTCCTAGTCTCACAAGTCATTTATATGCTAATGACCGTAGCACTAATTCACCCTCTGTATCAACAAAAAACATTATGATATTCACAGCAAACATTTGTCAGCTCCCCGTGTCGTCACAGTTGTGATAATGACTCTAACGGAGCCAGGCCTGCCATGTCTTGTCTCGGCAGACACCCAGAAAACACCACTAATTACCACCTGTCTGTCTCTCCCAACCAACCATTGTTTTCATAATGACATTGATTTTAGGGGTTGTGTGATGTTTGTCTGTTTTGATTGCTTCTCTGTGGAACACGGGAACGTGCTGAGAGCTTTTTGTGATTCCGCACAAAGGAACGCTTGTAATCTGTCAGCATTGACACAGGTGGTCCGGTAACGCTGGCTCACCTCACTCTGCAGGATCATGACAGCATGGTTGAAGTGATGCTGCTCCAGAGTAGCCGAGGTTCCGTACAACAGCGACAAGGCTGAGCCTGTCCTGAGAAAGACAGAGTGAAAAGGGGAAGGCTGAAAAGGGGATATAGAGTTTAATAAGCCTAGTACAGGAAAACCTGTCTGAACGAGAAGACCCTCCATAGAGACCTCACTAAAGCTCCTCACTAAATCCCTCTTACAGTCCACTGTCAGCTGAAGTCTCAGGGAACCTTCCCAACCAAAATGGAAGCAAGTTAATGTCAGAGTTTGCAAGGAGAACATTCGATATTCACCACCTGGAATCATTCTGGGCCAGCGTTACTACCGTGTTTTTAGTTTGGCTACTCAATTGAGGTAGATGGCCGGAGAGCGTGTTCCTTCCGGCGCATAAGGATTCCGGCATTCCGGCCTTGTTAAGCAAGCAGCATGATAAGAACCACAATGCAGTGGGCGTGCTTCGGAAGACTTTTCTCGACACTGACTGTCCTGATTGTGTTGGGAGTTGCTGTAATGAGGCAGGACCTTAATTACGAATTGGAAGATCAGAAATTGGAAATGTGATGTGTAAATTAGACACATTCAGATGCACAGTCCTTTTCTTACTGACGTCAAGGCTACCGCAACTGTAACTGTCATAAGAAAAAAAAGTTACCAGCTGTGGAAATGTATTGTAAACTGCTCTCCATATGGAGATTGGCAGTCTGTCCCAACCCTAAGTGTTGATGACTGATCTCAGCGTAGTAGAGAAGGCTGTAAAGAAGTCCCATTTAGACAACACATAACATTTAATTTTGATCACCCAGAACAATAGTCTAGCATAATTAGCCAGATGCTCTGCAAAGTTCTAAGTCCGTAAGTGTTAAGAGAAAAGATCGGAAACCGAAGGAGGAGCTCCAACCTCCCTACTTGCACGTCACAAGCAAGTCTTTTGGTGAACTGTCTCCTCCATTTTAGAAAAAAATATTTTGCAGGGGTCCGCAAAATATTTATCTTTTTGGGCTTTTTTTTGTGGTTAGTATACAAATATTTATAATAATTATGATTGTTTCCGGCCCCCAATCTATCCGGTCATTAAACATCCTCTGCCGTCTGCTGAATGTAGATGCTTGTCTCTGCCCTGGTGTGTGGGTGGATCCAACAGTAGTGTTACCTGCCAGTCTAATATGTTCTGTGTCTCTCTCTCTCTCTCTCTTTCTCTCTCTCTCTCTCTCTCTCTCTCTCTCTCTCTCTCTCTCTCTCTCTCTCCATTAAACAGTCTTATATAAGTCTTATGCAATTTGTTTCTCCACTCTAGCTGAGATGTGGTGGATTGTAACAGATTGTTGCAGGTAGGTTAGTAACAAAGACTGTGAGGGTGTTTCTGTGGTGTGCCTGCAGACGTGTGTGTGTGTGTGTGTGTGTGTGGAGACAGGATTACCCACTTGGTCTGGAAGGCATTGTTGGTTCCACGGTGGTCCAAGTCATGGCAGACACAGCCCACTATGAGAGCCAGGATCTCTATCTCAGTCAGGGTCTCCTGGAAACCAGCCGTCTGAAAACACAGCAGGTTCATGTTGCCACTCATGACCATAAACACACACACGCATAGAAACCTATCATACACACAAATACAAACTAATTACACTCACAAATACAAACTAATAACACACACAAATACAAGCAAATAAAGACAAAATCACACACATGTAAAGACACACACAAAAAAAAAGACTAACTAGTCACAGATACATATACGAACAAAAACACATACACACACATGAACACAGAAACTAGACTCACTCACACCCAACACACACCCAGACAAAAACACACACATCAACACAAAGACACCCAGCCCAGGGACATTTGGTCAACCCAGTTGGTGGGACGAAGTGAACAGTGTGTGAAATGGAGTGATTTCAATATGGGGATCCCCGCAGGTCGGGGGGGTGGGGGGGTCACAGACCCGAGACACTTGTTAAAACACATAGCGGGGGGGGGGGGGGGGGGGGGGGGGGTTAAAACACATAGCAGGGAGCCACAACTACTTCATCTCCCCCTTACCCCAATCCACTCAGATGAGTCTCCACGCATAACGCCACGCTTGATTACATAAGCTTAGAGAAAGAGGGGGGACGACAGAGTGAGAGAGTGTGTGTGGAGTGTGTTTGCCCTGAGGACCTGGTGAAGGAAAAGGCTGCGGTGAACTGCATCCCTCATGGTTCTCTAGAGCGTCAGTTCAAGCCAACAGTTATTCCGCGGCACTACTGGATCACAGTTGGAAAGAGATGAAGTAGAGCACCGAATACAAAACAAATTAGGACGAGGAGCAAGAAAACGAAAGTGAGGAAGACGGAGGACAAGATGAGCCGAAAATGGGTGCACATTATTCATTGCCCGCGCCTTGTTGGGTAAAGGGTGACGTTTTAGGACGGTAGCTGTTCAGGCTAACGACAATGCCAACGCTAGGCTGCCTGTATCCGTATTCACCGTTAGCATGGCGAACATGCACTGGCAGACGTTGAATGCGTGCCTCCAGTTGTGGTAGAGCACCATTCGGTAGTTCTTCCTGACCGTCAGCAACCATCTGCACAGAGTCTGTAGAGACAGGGTCATATGAGGGACGGACAGAACAGAGTGAGTCAGCAGACTGTACAATGGTGCATCTGCTCTCACACTCATTCAGACACTCAATGGCAGTGTTCCTGTGTTGGCAGAAACCACATTCACAGTACAAGTTGTTTATTGTGGCAAACCCTGAAATGTCCTGTAAAATGGGCACCATGTAGGATTCTGCCTGCAACAAGACTGAATTTTAAATAATGACTTGTCTCCTCCTCTCCTTCCCTTACCGAACAAGACCAGAATAGTGTTACTTAGACCACATGGAAAATGTGGTTTTCCTGTGGGGGGTTATTACCACAAGTGTATAAAGAGAGTATGAGGAGACTACAAGTCAATGCAAAATGATAGACAGACTGACAAGACTGTTCGATGGGTGAATATATCTCAAATTTTTTAAACACATTAAAACTTCACCTGCTTCTGGCCATTTATTCTAGTAGTACAGAAAACCTTTCATATGGCCCTGTTAATGGTACATCGTTTAAATCTACAATCACAGTGAATCCTGGCCTTAATCTATCCTGCTGTAGTAGGGTTTAAACACTGTCTGGGATAAGTATTATTAATTGTAGTTGTAGTAGGAATAAGAGTGGTGGTAGTAGTAGTGGTCCTAATGATTGTATTTGTGGTGGTGGTATCAGTAGTAGTAGTGGTCCTAATGATCGTATTTGTGGTGGTGGTATCAGTAGTAGTAGTGGTCCTAATGATTGTATTTGTGGTGGTGGTATCAGTAGTAGTAGTGGTCCTAATGATTGTATTTGTGGTGGTAGTATCAGTAGTAGTAGTGGTCCTAATGATTGTATTTGTGGTGGTAGTATCAGTAGTAGTAGTGGTCCGAATGATCGTATTTGTGGTGGTAGTATCAGTAGTAGTAGTGGTCCTAATGATTGTATTTGTGGTGGTGGTATCAGTAGTAGTAGTGGTCCTAATGATCGTATTTGTGGTGGTAGTATCAGTAGTAGTAGTGGTCCTAATGATTGTATTTGTGGTGGTGGTATCAGTAGTAATAGAGGTCCTAATGATTGTATTTGTGGTGGTGGTATCAGTAGTAGTAGTGGTCCTAATGATCGTATTTGTGGTGGTGGTATCAGTAGTAGTAGTGGTCCTAATGATTGTATTTGTGGTGGTGGTATCAGTAGTAGTAGTGGTCCTAATGATTGTCTTTGTGGTGGTATTATCAGTAGTAGTAGTGGTCCTAATGATTGTATTTGTGGTGGTAGTATCAGTAGTAGTAGTGGTCCTAATGATCGTATTTGTGGTGGTGGTATCAATAGTAGCAGTAATACAGGAAGCAGCAGTACTTTACCCAGGGTTTTGTATTTTCTCATTGGGGGAAGGCTGCTGAGTAAATAGCACACTGCATGTTTGATTGAATAGCGAGCTACTTCAGAGGATTGGGTCAGAGCCTCTCTCACCTCATAGTCGATCTTGAACTTCTGCACCATGCCCAGCTCCATAAACATCCTGAGGGCTGCGGTTATCATGGCGTCCACGTCCAGAGAGAAATCATCAAAGGAGAGCTTATCGATGCCAAGCTCGCAAACAAGGGGGATGTTAGCTGCCTGGGTTAGGGGAAGGAGACAGAGAAGAGAGAGCAAAAGAAAGAGGCAAGAGCAATTTGTAGAAAGAGGAGGCTGTGCCATTTTGAGACGCTGAAATTTCAACATACGGAGAGTTGCTAATGAAGACTCTGAGGGCTCACATTCAGAAAAGGTTGAACATTAATGAGAAAGATTCATTAGTGGAATTTAGTGTTGTTTATTTCCTGTGAGGTCATTCACAAATTGTGGTAGTATACAGTACATAATACTAACATAGTAACTGCTAAACCAGTTTAATCATCCAAACCTACAGAGAGCTCTGTAAGTCAAACATTTTCTTACCTTCCTAATAGTAAAGGTCTGCTGATATATTAATGCTCATACGGTTTTTAGGCTCTTGCAAACTCTGGTGGTTTGCTAGGCTTTAGTTGGCTAAATAGGTAACATTAACTGGCTATGAACTGCATGAAATGTTACAATGTAACTAATTAAATTGGTGTTATGTACACTGTCTATAGAACCCCTTGAACCTTTTGTGGTACCTATGCTTCAGGGTTCATACAGTCATAGTGCCACATAATGGCTTCTTCGTAATTGTTTCGTTTACACCTCTTTAGTCCTATGCTGAAAAACACCTTTAGCATACTCCAAAGGCAAATGCAAAGTCTAAAATTCAGACTAGACCTTAACAGATCTCTTATGCTTGCAGAAAATGATGAGATAGAACACACTTGACCAGCCTATTGTTCCAATACTATTGGTGCCCTGAAATAATGGGACTACGCATACAAAGTGTTTATAGTGAAACCAATACACACAAATACTGTAGCCTCAAATAAAAGCTAAGAATCTATCCTTTAATGTCATTGTAACTGTTTCATTTCTAATCTCAACCATGGGATTACAGAGCCAAAATAAAATATGCTTATCCCAATTATTACAGATGGCACTATATTTTCTTTGTTTATAGCTATTATTAAAAAAGATCTAGCCTACAGTAAGTTCTGACTGCTATCTGTGGTGCTGCATATCAGATAGTGCCCTTCCACTGATATTGGCACCCATGGCAAATATCAGCAAAACGTACTGTGAAAAAAATGCCTTTGCCCTTTATTCTCTGTCTTTCATAAAAAATATTCACAAAAATCTAACCTTCAATTGATGTATGTGAAACAATTGAAATACCTATTTTTCACAATTATTGGCACCCCTGTAAACTGTAATGAGTAAAATCTAAATGAAGTATATTTACATTCATATTTCATGGTTTTAAGTACACCTGAGTGATTAAGAACACTTAAGTGGTAGGCCATGACTTTGTTTCACTGGGGTATAAATATAAGGTGACATACACGCCAAATTCCCATAGTCATCCAACACTATGGGAAAGACCCAAAAATACAGTAATGACACGCAACAAAAAGTTGCTGAGTCCACAAAACAGGAAATGGCTGTAGGAAAATAGCTCAATGGTTAAAAATGCCAATTTCCACTATCAATGCAATTATTAAAAATATCAGCAGGTGCGTGGCACCAATTCAACAACTTGGGTTATGAATGAGAGCTAAGGCTGTTTGCTGGTGACATTTACAATTCTCAGGAATCTGGGGTAGAGTGTTTTCTCTTAGAGTCCATATTTAGACCAGTTATGAAAGGGGTAAAATCAGGGGTGGGGGCGTTGGGTGCTATGCAGTTTCTGCATGTTGTGAGGGGGCTGAAGATCTGACAGACATCACATTGCACGGCTGATGCACTGTGCTAATGGCCACAGGGACGAAGCCCCATATCATAGAACAAGGAAATACATTTAACATACAGTACATGTCATACTTCTGAGAATTTAATTTGGCACAGGTTTTTTCTTTTGGATTGGTTCCACAGGCATGCTTTATAATTTCCTTAATAATGCAATGAAAATGATTGGTTATTGATCAAGAAATCAATTCCAAAGACCACAATTAGTTTGTTTCATCTGGGACTTGAATGAGTATAACCTTGACTACTGTATGCACTGCCTTGCACACTGCAGGGATGTACAGTGCCTTTGGAAATTATTCAGGTCCCCTCATATTCTTGCAGATTTCATTGCATTATAGACTTAAATTACTGTATTTATAATTAATTTTTGCCATCTATCTACACACAATACCCTATAATGACAAAGCAAAAACATTTAAAAAGTTCAATTTATTGAAAATGAAAAACTAATCTCATGTCTATAGTTATTCAGATAAGTAGAAGTATTTTACTTACTGAAATATGTCATGAAGGCAGAAATGTATGTGATAGGTTGACTCAGTGAGAGGGTGGAACTTACATCCCAACTCTGAAATGACTCAATTGAAGTTTAATTCTATAACTTTCATGGTCAGGGTTACACTTAGGTAAGGGTTAAGGCTAGGTTTAGGTTAAGGGTTAGATTTAGGGTTTAGGATAAGGACAAGCACTTACTTTGGTCAAATGTATACTTAGGGAATTCAGCCTATTTCAAATGCAAGTCCCAACCTCTCTGTTGAGTCAACCAAACATTAATTTCTGCCTTAGGACAGATCTGCCTCCAAGACCATTTTGAATAAGTGAAACCCTGATGTATGTCCTTTGATCATCTTTGAGAAGTCTCTAGAACTTTATTGTAGTCTTGTTAGGATTGAGTGAAGGATGAACAAAGCAAAATACAGAGAGGTCCCTGAAGAATTGTTGATCCAGAGTGAAGAGACCTGAGAAAGGGGCAAAGATTCATCTTTCAGCACGACATTGACCCTAAGCTCACTGGGCAAGAAATGCCGGTGGCTTGGGGACAAATCTGCCCAAGTCCTTGAGTGGCCCTGCCAAATCCCAGACTTGAACCCCATTGGACATCTGAATGTTGAGGCTCTGACAAGGCTTGACAAGATCTACAAGGACAAATGTAAGAAACACTCAAATCCAAGTGTGCAAAGCTGTTAGAGGCAGACCAAAGAAGACTCAAAGTTGTGATTGATGTAAAGCGAATTTCTAGGGTCTGACTACTCACTGTGCCCTCTATAAGTATTGGGACATTTGGATCACAGGTGTTTCTAACTGAACAGATGTTACCTGTTGCATTGACTGTTCACACATAAAACAACTATGAATGTGTAGTCTCAGTTCTATTCTTTGCTTTTGCCTTTGGAGTCTGCATTTGGTCTCAGTAGGCATAATCCAGCATGAAGAAAAGGGAGCTATGAAAGAAAAGCAAGTGATTTGTGGATGCAAAAAAAGAGGAACTTAATTAGAGCCATAGCACAAAAGTTGGGGATAGCTAAATCAATAGTTTGTATTGTCCCAAAAAAAAAAAGAAACCACTGGTTTTCGGCAAACAGCAATGGCTTGGCAAAGCATTCCAAAGGATAATACCAGGAGTTTGGTGATAAAGTCGTTGACCCATTGCTGTTATTGCATGCAAGGGATTTGCAACTAAATACTAGCTATTATAATTCTTACATTTGCTTTAAATTTAATTGTACCAATACTTATTATGCTTGTATAAAATCAGGAAATGGAACACACTGATATAAAAGGTGACAGTCTGTGCTCTTGCCTCATATTCATCTTTTAATTGAAAATGTGACTTTACAATCCCAATACTTATGGCGGGCATATGCTTGTTTATTATTCTTTTCTTTTCAAACACTGAGATTATTTTAATAATTACAAGCGCTACAGAAGCTGAATAAAATATTATTATAATCTATGAACTTTCTTGAATATTCTTGAAAATAGAACCAGAAATCTTGAATTTCAAACTTGAATTAATACCATGGAATTGTTGAATACTAATCTCTGATTGACTTAAAGGGTATTCTAAGGGCATTGTATTATATGTTTGCAAAACAATATCCAATGGCTATTAAAGGAATGCCCATTGCTTGGGCAACAATGTAACACAAATATGTTTATAAAATGGAAATAATATATTAAAGAAACAGCTTATTATTGTTAATTAGCTGGATAAAATACCATAGCTACTTGCTATAATAAAGTCCAATATATCTTTACATTTAGTGTGTAAGAATGAAATGACCTGCAACCAAGAGACATAAAATTCTCATTGATGCTGAGGTTGATGAGAAGGAGCAGAAGCGGCAAAAACAACACTAAAAGAACAACATGGGGCCATTTGTGTCCTGAAAGAATGGCTGCAGCCTGCAGAGAATCACCAAAAGGACACCTCGCCTGCTGGAGCAGAAGAGCTCAACCAGAATCTCAGTGCATCAGCGCATAACATAAAGAGAGACATTCCAGACGTGTTGTATTCAAATACCGGGGGGACCAGAATGGAAAGAAGTCTCACTACTGTTACTCAATCTGATTAAAATGTACATCTTAATATCTGAGTGCCATTTGTGTCCTATGATTGGCTGAGCCTAAACTTTTCCATTCAGGGAACTACTAAATGACTGTCTAAAGTTCTTAAGGACCACCATTTTTGAGTTTCAGAATGTTTTTTCATATAAACAATAGGGATTATCAAAATGTTTGTAGAAAATGCTTATGCAACTGATATTCTTATAGGTTGAAAACCACTGCCATACAAATTTTGCTTGTTTACATTTTCAAAGCTTTTATAGTAAATTAAGAGTTCAGAGTTGAGACATCCGTATCATGTTTAGATTTGAACCTACTTAACCCTTTTACCTTGAATTTGTCAACCTCCGTCTTGGAACATGTCGCATGGTAGGATAGAACCTGCAAAAGAACACAGCACAAACAGTGTATTTTACATAGTTAGTACTCCTAAGTTACCATGCTTAGAGATAGAGTGCCGCTCACCATCAGTAATATTTACTAAGACCCAACAGTTTTCTAAGGAGCCCTACTAATTAAGAAAGAGGGTTTAGTGTCAATGACTGAATGTCTCGCTCTGCTCTTTAACCCACTGAGCTGAGCAATGCTGGGGAAACAGAGATGTTCTCCCTAATTCTTCTCCTTTTGCCTTCTCTATCTCCTTAGAAATACCTTGTGCAGCCTTGCGGTTCCTTATTTGATCAAGAAAACTCATGTTTATTCAGTGCTGCCAGTGGCAATATATCTCCATGTTCCCTCTTTTCCACAGCTCATCCTTCCCTTGATGCTCTGTACTGTAGCTCAGCGTTCCCCAACCAGAAGGCTCCTTCCCCGAGTCCCTGCTCTGTACTCCCCATCCCATCAAGCACAGTAGAAGCCCATCAGCATTGCCTGCCTTGTTATTATTGGTTAGATGAGGTATGGTTTTTCACTCTCACCCATGAGTAATCAATATGGCCCTTTGCGGGGAGTAAAATACAAAGCGGGATGTGTTGAGGTTCACTGAACTGGAAATATGATTTCAATCACCCTAAAAGGAGGGTGTTTGTCGTGTCAGGCAAGAGCAAAAATTAAAACAGAGAGAGGAAGCAAGAAGAGAGAGTAGAAAAAGGGAAGATTAGAGGACAGAAGAGAGGTTAGGACAGCGCTAGCTAGTGAGGAAGAGTGTTCCTGACGGTGTCAGTGGCCTGTCTCAGTGACCCCAGTCCCAGACAACAGAGAGATGCAGTACATCTCACTGAAGCAGGGCATCAGCCCAGCGGGGGTAAACTAAACAACACTAACACCACCCGAATATCCTAAACAACATTAACACCACCCGTATATACTAAACATACTAAACAACACTAACACCACCTGTATATACTAAACATACTAAACAACTTTAACACCACCCGTATATACTAAACATACTAAACAACGCTAACACCACCCGTATATACTAAACATACTAAACAACGCTAACACCACCTGTATATACTAAACATACTAAACAACTTTAACACCACCCGTATATACTAAACATACTAAACAACGCTAACACCACCCGTATATACTAAACATACTAAACAATGCTAACACCACCCGTATATACTAAACATACTAAACAACATTACCACCACCCGTATATACTAAACATACTAAACAACATTACCACCACCCGAATATACTAAACACAACCTACCCAAAACAAGCACAGCCCACCAATGCAATCCCACTTTCTGAATTAAACATCTAGCCTACAACTGAAACCGTCCTGGAGAGACTACACACAAAAATCAAACAATCTTAACAAAACCTAAATCCAGCAATGATTTGGTCAGACAATACGCAATGCATAAGACATTTAGATACCACTGCCACAGACGGGCTGCGCTATGAAAAGAGAATTGGTTCTTACGTCGAGAGCCACTGACTGTTTGGCCCAGGACTTCTTCACTTGGTCGTACATGATCGTGTTGTTGATGCCCAGGCCGCAGAAGATCACAAAGGCCTGGGAGGGACACAACACAGAACCACACACTGTAGCGCCACCGAGGCACGTTTCACCACTACACACGCAAACAGCATCACGCGCACGCAAACGAGCCCACAGTGATACATGAACATACAGGCATTTATATACAAACACAACAAGAGCAACACATACATCAGCAGGAAAGCAACCTACCTCAAACAGCCTCTGGTCTGCGTCGTCAAACTGGTTACCGTCCAGCCTGTTGAGTACCTGAGCTACACCTGCAACAAGACAACTGGATCGCTACGGTCCACACAGAACTTGTGTCTACCGCAACAACAGAACTCTATGCACCTTTTCATTTCAAAGGCAAGTCCCCCCAGCAAGCAAAGACAGGCAGCTCTCACTTTATCTTCTAATTAAATAAGCCAGGACTTTGCTGATAAGGCTAATTGTTCCTTTCTATAATCAGACAGAAATTATGCTAACTAGCAGATATTTAATTGAACAGTCCCTGGAGAGGTCATTGTATTTCCCACAGTATAGGTTTTCCTGTAGGTTAGTGCGATGCTGTCGACATTGCTGGAGATGGATTCACCATCTGTATGGGAGACTGACGTAAGAATACAGCCCAAGGTTTTTCTTTTCTCTAGTTAGACCACAACCTCAGTTTATTGTAGGGGATATCTAGCTTCTGAATAAACAGATCCTTGACATATAATCATGTCTCTGCTGCTGTTGGGCTTATAAAGGCTTTCACTTCAGGTCCTGATAGTTTCCTCCCACACACAAATGTTTCTTTCTTCCTCTCTCTCTCTCTCTCTCATCATTCCATCCCCTTCCCAACCTACACACACACACACACACACAGACACACACAGGTCCATTCTGGCAACTGGCTGCCTGGAGCAGTGTTTTACCTGATAGCCATGTTGCTAAGTCACTTTGCATATAACAGAAAACGAAAGTCAGATCTCAGAGGGCCTGAGTGTGCTAGCATTGCTTCTCACTGCAATATCCAGCACCATCACGAGGCTGCTGACCAATGATTTATCAGTGTCAATGTTGCTAGGGCCTTGGGCTACCTCTGGAACAGAGCAGTGCATGCTGGCTCAGCCATGAGTTGAGAGGGAACTCCTCTTTCAGGACTCAGTGATAGCGAAGCTGGGCTTTAGTAAAGCTAAAGTGCTTTAAAGGGACACACTGGGATTCAAACAACCACAGAGCAGGCAACTCACAAGACTTTGGGGTAACACAGAAACACAAAATGGGTAGGGAGAATATCCTGCTCATATTCATTAGACAGACCTGGAAATGCAAAAGCTGTGATTAACCAAGTTCTGAAACAATACTGATTGTTTAAAATGGTTTTGAACTTGCATGCACATAGGGCTGAGAAATAGTTATCTATCCTAAGCTTTATATTCTGACATCAGAAAGAATCGGTGGCAATATGATATCATTACTTGATATCAAGCCCAGCAGGAAAACAAAACAGCATGCCTCTTTATTATATATATTTTTTTCCTGTTCTGTAGAAAACAGTACAGGCAAATTCTCTAAACAAGGCACAGTGCAAAAGGTTATCTGAGGGTCCTGACTTTATGTACTTTGCTGATTCTCATTATTAAAATCACTTCATGCTTGAATGCTGGATTATGTCTTAGCTTTGACATCTGTCAACACAGATAATCATCAAGAGGAATTAAGTCTAATGCCACAACTACCATAGGAAGTCAGCGAAAAGAGGACAGTTGGTGAACTTACCAATTATTTGATGGTTGCTGTTCCAAATAGGTACACAGAGAACAGAGCGAATGTGGAAGCCAGAGAACTGGTCTGCCTAAACAGAAGAGAGAGGAGACTAGAGCTTAAACTGGCCTGTTACAATTTATTACACAAACTATAGAATACAATGGGACAGTATTGCCTGTACCATTTCAGCCAGCTTAGTTTTTTTGAACTATCCATACAGACATGTTAAACCTGAGTTCAGCAGTAATCATTTCCAATGTAATTTCAAAATGTGAGCATAAATTGTGTCATTTTAGTAATTACTATTAAGACAAAGGTCCACAGTTGAAAGCATAACTATGAAATACCAGAGGAAACAGAGCCAGAGTCACATGAAAGGGATCTCATTATTAATCAGTTGACAGTATACCAATGACCAAAGGCATTATTGAGTATTTGATGTGGCTTGTATCTTTGGTTTTAACCAATAAGTGCAGCTGCTGAACAGTTTAAGATATCATCAAAAGACTCAAAGTGTTTGTCTTTACATACACTGTAGTATAAGCAGCTAAAACCCAGAGAAAATGAAACAGCCCTCATAGAAGAGAGGGTTTTACCTCTGCATCAAACCGGGGGTCCTGATAGGCGTCACTGATGTTGACAGGCAGACCAGTGGAGGCTACCAACTCAGCTATACTGTTGTTGATGAGCCAATCAGAGTAGGAGGACTTCTCCATGCTGTCCTTGAAACTGTAGGGACACACAGATATGAAGGAGCAGGGAGGAAGTGGGATAATACGTAGGTTTTAGTTCATGCCGTGCAATGTGGATGAGGGAATGGTCAACAGGACCGTGGTTCAAACACGTTCACCGACAGGACCAAATCATCCAAAGGTTCCAAGATTGTTCGTCTGGTCCTCTTTCCACAATAACAAGCATCGTATCATAAAACGCAGATACTTTTTCACATCTCACACGCATGTATCCCCCTTTTACTGTGATTTGTATTTAATGAAGGTCTCATGGATCTCAATAATGCTCTCCAACAAAGTAATGAAACTTTAATTGTGTGATTGTCTCCCTCCCCAACAGACACCCACACACTCTGCGGGAGAATTTTCTCTTTCCTCGACACAGGCCATTCAGATTTCGGTGCATCATTAGCATATTTTTCAGCTAGCGCCTTCTGTGCCTTTCCCCTCACAACATCATACAGTACATCTTGTTTATTGCCAAGGAGGTTGAAAGTCACAGATCCAGATAAAGGCGTCGCTCGGCCTCTGAAACGCTCCCATGCGAAACCCACACGGTCACAGTGGGGAGTGAGGCTCGCTGGAAAGCTCCCCGGTCGACACTGGCAGCACACATTTTGGCATGTCAACACTGTTCTCTCAGAGGACACGGGAAATCGGAGGTGCTTTACCAAGCCCATGCCTTGCCTTCGACGTCCGACATATTCACTTAATTAAACACATAAATCACACACAATCCTCTATGCAAAAATAACCTTTCGATACGGCATCGTAAAGCCCCAATTCCCTTCGACGTGATGACCGTTCCTGTTTACTTCATAACTTGGGATCAGGGTATGGTCGTCTGTCTGCCATTGTATGAGAGCAGCGTGTTCTTCACATGATAAGAGCAACAGAAATCTAAGTTGATGCGTCACACGCCAGGCAAGGCTGAACTACCCAGACGTGTAGGCTGGCATTTCCCTGATTACTATATTATTATGCTAAGATGCTTTTTTAATTACTGCAATAGTTTATTGTTGCTGCCTTGAAGTGGGCATGTGAGTTGTAGCCTGCCTCTGACCGGAAGATCATTTTGTCATCCTTTCGCTGATGTTTTGCACCCATGTCCAGCCCACTAACCTTCCCCGCCCCTGCATTAACATGCCAAGCCGGAGGACAGAAGCTCCAAAAAAAAACCATAGAAAGTGGACCCCGACAACCTGACCTACCCGGTTCACCATCACCGTATTACTTCGATAGCGTTTCAGCCACATTTTATCCCCACACATTGTTGCATTTTTCCACAAAGCTACACGAAGAGAGGAAACACTGAGTTTTCTCTGTTGATTAGAACTGGTCAGCTGAGACACAGAGCAGACATCACAAGTGCAGGCAGAGTACCTCCACAGTGGCAGAGCTGTGGTTATTTAGTGAGATTCTTAAAATCAGGAGTAAAGGGAGATGTGAATATTTGCCTGACTGTACGAGAGCTGTGACCACAACGCAGAACCACCCGTAAAGAACCAGAGCTTTCAATTATGCTGTTTGCTAAGTTGACAGATTTCAATCTTTAAATGAATGAATGACAAAACTGTATAAAGGCCAGCAGACAAAACAGTGGGTGACTGAATGAAGCCAATTGGACCAATGTGAGGGGTGATTAAGTGCCAACTGTACCTGCTCTCGGTGTCTCCACTGCATTTGGGAGACAGCAGTTCAAAAGACTTTGTGAATTTCACCACCTGTGGCATGGAAAGATAAAGCATCACTGGTGGAAGTGTTACAAATGGAAAATGTCACTCAAGAATCTCCTCGGTTACTGGAGCCAAAAACAATTGTCAGGTAAACCATGTATCAGAATGGTCTCAATTACTTGGAAGCCAACCCATAGTCAGCGAGCAGAGAGAGAAAGAGGGGGAGAAGGTAAAGACCCATAGCAGTGAGAAGAGCCTACCGGTGACTCAATGTCTTCCAGGAGTTGGACAGAGCAGCGTTCACACTTGAGCAGAGTCTGGGCGCGGTGCATGATCTTCCTCACAATCTTCTCCAGGTCGGTCTGCTCCTCAAACAGGTCATTGACCACCTCCAGAAGTGACTGCAGTTCATAGGTCACAGCAGACACAAGAAAATGACTGCTGTTATCATTCACATGAATAACCCAGCTCTAAAACTCAAATAATAAATACTGACAGCTAATAGAGACGTTTCACATAACAGTGTCGCGACAGGAATTGTCTTTGTTTGTAATACATAAAGGGAAGTGATAATATCATATGCTGCCGCTCCACAATGAAGTAGATCAGGCACTTCATCTAAAGCCATGCCAACTCAATACAAGCCAGCAGAGAACATAAACCGGTGAGTAATGATAGAGCATGTCTATCCCTCTCTCTTTCTCACCGGTGCTCTCTGTTCTCTGGATGTTCTCCCCCATCAGAGATCAATATGGCACATGCATTAGTCTCTGGACGCCTCCTGAGATTTACACCCCAGACCCTTTGTACACACAGCGCTTCCCCACCCCCCTCTTCCAGGAGGTCCAGTTAGGGCTCCACACAGCTATTCCCCACCCCCCTCCTCCAGGAGGTCTGGTCAAGGCTACACACAGCACTTCCCCAACCCGGTCCTCCAGGAGGTCCAGTCAGGGCTGCACACAGCACTTCCCCACCCCCCTCCTCCCGGAGGTCCAGTCAGGGCTGTATACATCTCCTCCCCACCCCCATCCTCCAGGATTCCCATCAGGGCTGTACACGGCTCCTCCCCAGTCAGGGCTGTACAGTCAGGAGGTCCAGTCAGGGCTGTTCACAGCACCTCCCCACCCCCCTCCTCCAGGAGGTCCAGTCAGGGCTGTACACAGCTCCTAGATCCCCAGTGCAGTGGCAGTGAGTAGGCTCATAGAGATCAATACCTAGCCTCACTGATGTCAGCAATCAGAAGGGGGTGGGCTGAATAGACACTGTGTGGGGATAGTAGTAGTGTCCTCTCCTCCCTGTCCGACAGCCTGCCTTACCCGACTCCTGTCGTACTCCTTTCTGGAGGCGGCAAAGAGCTGTGCGTTGGAGATGGCGATCCCACAGAAGGGCAGGTACATCTGCAGCACCTGTGGAGACATGAGAAAGACGGACATACAGTCAACAGGTTGGAGAGACGTTTTACCATGACTGGACTAAACACAGGAACAAAGGGTTCAATGTTCAAAGAACAGCGTGACAGCAACCAGCTCTCTGGTCCGTGTGTGCTCAGATTAAAGACATCCGAGTCAGAATACCAATGGCCAGCTGCCTTGTTCACGACCTGCAGAGATGTTTTACAAGGGACGGAACTGTGAATATATTATCCGTTATCAGTTTTATTTTTGCCAAAAGTTAAATCATTTGAAAAGCTGGACATATCCATCAACTGATGTATTATAACCCACTCAGTAACTTTTGGACACACTTTGTCATAGTCGCCATGCATGTACAGTGGATATAAAAAGTCTACACACCCCTGTTAAAATGCTTGCAATAACCTGGTTGCATAAGTGTGCACACCCTCTTATAACTGGGGACGTGGCTGTGTTCAGAATTTACCAATCACATTCAAACTCTGTTAAATAGAAGTCATTACACACCTGCCATCATTTAAAGTGACTCTGATTAATCACAAATATAGTTCAGCTGTTCTAGTAGGATTTTCCTGACATTTTCTTAATTGCATCTCAGAGCAAAAGCCATGGTCCGCAGAGAGCTTCCAAAGCATCAGAGGGATCTCATTGTTGAAAGATATCAGTCAGGAGAAGGGTACAAAATAATTTCCAAAGCATTAGATATACCATGGATCACAGTGAAGACAGTCATCATGACACGACAGAGACATTACCAAGAACTGGACCTCCCTCCAAAATTGATGAAAACACGAGAAGAAAACTGGTCAGGGAGGCTTCCAAGAGGCCTACAGCAACATTAAAGGAACTGCAGGAATTTCTGGCATGTACTGGCTGTGTGCTACATGTGACAACAATCTCCCGTATTCTTCATATGAATAGACTATGGGGTAGGGTGGCAAGACGGAAGCCTTTCCATACAAAGAAAAACATCCAAGCCCGGCTGAAGTTTGCAAAAACAAACATCTAGTCCCCCAAAAGCACATGGGAAAATGTGTTATGGTCTGATGAAACCAAGGTTGAACTTTCTGGACATAATTCCAAAAAGTATGTTTGGAGAAAAAACAACACTGCACATCATCCAAAGAACACCATACCCACAGTGAAGCATGGAGGTGGCAGCACTGTTTTCCTTCAGCTGGAACCGAGGCCTTAGTCAGGGTGGAGGGAATTATGAACAGTTCCAAATACCAGGCAATTTGGCACAAAACCTTCAGGTGTCCGTTAGAAAGCTGAAGAGGAAGTTCACTTTTTCGCATGACCCAAAGCACACATCCAAATCCACAAAAGCATGGCTTCACCAGAAGGAAATTAACGTTTTGGAATGGCCCTGCCAGAGCCCAGACCTGAATCCAATTGAACATCTGTGAGGTGATCTGAAGAGGGCTGTGCACATGAGATGTCCTCGCAATCTGACAGATTTGGAGCGGACAAATAGTCACGTCAAGATGTACCATGCTAATAGACTCCTACCCAAAAATACTGAGTGCTGTAATAAAATCAAAAGGTGCTTCAACAAAGTGTTAGTTTAAGGGTATTCACACACAGATTATTGTTGTTTCTTTTTTATTTTCCCCTCTCAAACATTTTAGTTTGTTTTTCAGTTGAATCGTTCACGTTATTGGTCACGTCATAGGTGGAAAAGGTTCTGACATGATTTCTTTGAATCATTCTTTTACATCACAAGAACCTGGCATTTTATCAGGGGTGTGTAGACTTTTTATATCCACTGTATATGCTTCTAAAAACATGAAATTGCTTCCAAAAATGTCAAAAGGTATATGAAATGCAATGTATTAGTTTTACCCCATGAAAAAACAACATAGCTGTGTGCAGGGTTATATTCTCATACCACGCCTGGAAAAAAGCACACCTTTTAAATGGACCTAATAAAGAATGGCCTTTCATGAGGCATAATTTACTTGCCAAGACAAATAAATCAATCCAGTTGACATTTCCCCGTTTGACTGAGTGGTTTGACCCACTGCCTCAAGGTGATAACATGAATTCCATAAAGGATGTCATGTTCCATTTCCCCTTTTCTTTAGTTTTGTATACTGGAACAAACGTAGGTCCACCTGTTGACAGCTGGATGATCTACGAAGGCCAGCGTTCATTAGCATGTTACAAAAATATAATCATGAATGAATAAACATTGTTCCTGTTGCCATCAAACCAATATTGTCGATGGAGCTCCAAGGCACATTCAATCATAGATAGCTAGTAGGAGCTCAAGGTAGGTGGGTCTGAACAAGGTGCTGTGGAGATTGCCAGGCTAACAGACCCCACTGTCACTTCACCAACCTCTCCTCAGGGAACACCCTGAGTATACCTGAACTAGCACACCTGATTCACCGATCAAGGGCTTGACGGGTCAAATCAGCTTAGCTAGTTCTTGGACATCTGCTGGACCCAAGTTATGTTTGTGACTTTGTGTCAGAAAAAAAACATGTATAGTGTTGACTATGGCTTATTCTATACATTTGTTTTAGCACTGAGCAACTTACCAGCCATATCAATCACCTCACCTCTGGTCCCACTGATTAGTTGCTCAGCATATACTTTCTTTATCACAATCTCCAAGGGGATGCACATGCACAGACACACACACAAAGCGGTAACCTTGGATGCTGGTGGTATTCACATTTTTTCATAGATGATTTGTTTGATCCCACCCAAAATTCAATAACATTACTTTAAAATCTCAAAATTTCCATTTTCACATCCATTTTTCAAATTAAATTATTAGGCCTGACTGCCAAGAGTTCTGTCTGACAAAAACAAGCCACTACTCATCACCTGACTAATACCATCCCTATAGTGAGGAATGGTAGTAGAAGCATCAGGCTATGAACTTAGAGAATGGTCAGGACTGAGGGAAGGATGAATGAAGCAAAACAAAGAGAAGTCCGCAAAGAAAACCTGATCCAAAGCCCACAGAACCTCAGACAGAGGGGCGAAAAGGTATCTTTCAGCAAGGCAAAGACCTGAAGCACATGGCCATGACAAGTCTGGAAAGGCTTTAAACCAGGCCTGTGAATGTCCTTGAGTGGTATTCCAAAGTACTGAATAAAGGGTCTGAATACTGTACATGCCCATGAAACATTACCGTTTTCTTATTTTCAATAAGTTGGCAAAAATGCCTATGACGTGTTCAATCATTACAGGTTATTGCATGTTCACTGAAGGCAAAACAAAATGTAATCAATTATAAATAGGGCCAAAAGAGAACAAAATGAGCAGAAAGGCCCTGTACACTTGTTTTTCCTTCTAGAATTTTTCCAACCACAGTGCAGTAACCCTGCAGCCCCACTAGGGGCTGCAACCCTGAATATGAATATACTGCAGATGTACACAGTACATACAGTTCCACCACTGGCCTGGCAGAATTATTTGATAATGACAAAGGCTGTCTGGCTCCCTCAATAGAGGCTGCAGGATCCCATTCATTACAGAGTGGAGGCTTCAGGGACCCAGCTATGGATCTGCCTGCATAAGTAATAGGCAGAAGGGGAAGGCAACACTAGGAAACCATAGGTTGCTCTAATTAAATTCAGTCAGGCAGCAGGCCCATTATACTACAAGACTGCATAAGAAATAAGAGGCTCGGGTCAAAAGAGACCAGAGGATTGACCGGTAAAGATGTGGTTTAATAATGAAACTAACTGACTAAGGCCTCAGGGAACGAGCTGAAGCATATTTTTCTAACCTTCATTTCTCATGCGTCCCCACATGGTGTAGGAGAAGTAAAGAGGATGTGACGGTGCCACAGTACTGTAGTCATTTCCAGTAGCTATGTAAGCAGTAGCTAAACTAGTGGTTAAGCCAACTCCAAATCGTATTCCTTCCATTCATGTTATGCAGATGTGTCACGCCACCAGCCCACTGTGGCACTGCCAGTAGTCTAGCGGCATCTATTCTCCGCCATTCACACCGGTCGGCATCTCCCCTTCCGCTGGGATGTCACCGCGGTGTCTGTAACCTGCATGAGTCAGCACAGCAGTTAGCACTTCTTCAAATGTGTTTAGCTGTGATTGTTCTTTACGGAGCCGAGATTCACAGCCAGGTCTTTGTGATTTCCGTTTCCACTAATAATTTGTGACATTTCACAGATCAGGTTAAGGCGAACGATACAGTTTTCACCGGTCTGTTTCGGAATTTCCCTCTCTCACGGTTAAGGCTTATATTAAAAGGTGGAGAAACAGATCCCAGACCTGTACTTAGAGGAACTTTACCGTGAGCATAGAGCTAAGTGTGTTGCATGACGTCTCTGTGGCCTAGTTTCACTGAACCCTTTTACAGAGCTGAGTGGCTCTCATGTCATGTAGGCCAATGCTCATTCAGCCGAACAGGCCACCGCACGACATCCAAGGCAAGACACAACGTCTTACTGTGATGAATGTGGGGAGTCTAAGGAATACATCTAAATTCCGTTCAAGATATGAAGACCTTTGATGTTACTGACAATATCAAATTCCTCATATCAAATCCAATTCCACCACTTGATCAAATTTTGCCATTTGTAAATGATTAGGGATTGGCCGATTTTGGAGTGAGTAGATATAGAATACATTTAAAACAAAAAAAAAGGCTTCAAAGATCTCTAAAAAGTGCATCATTTTCAAGAAGGGGTGTATAAACAGTGTTTTGTTAGACAATGCATAATTCACACAATTCTAATGTGGGAATGACCTCCTACATACAGCCCCACTACTGTCATTAGTTTGGCCAGAGGATGCAGGGTCACTTCTGTATCATCCAGTCCTGAGGGTAATGTCCAACACACACTGTACCTCATGTACCACCGCAAAGAAAACTGGTTTCGAACCATTTTTAATGAGACCTCCAACATTTGACCGTTTTTTTCATAAAACTCCTGCCAAAAAGCTAACCGTGAAGACCGCACTGAGAGTCCTCTCATGGGTATCCGGGTGAATTAACAGCAGAGAACGAGGGCATTGGATGAACAGTTATGGACCCGGTCCTCCATAACGATCATCGCTTCAAGCCAAAATTGGCACTAATTACTCCGATTTCCTCCAAGGGTCTGGCCATGTCTGCAGCCAGCCACAATGCATCATCTATACACCAGTTCAACATGAGTGCAGCCAATCAAACGAGCCAGGCACCGTCTCCTCTCCTGTGTCGCCAAGGTCTCCCCGATGATGCCTGGTCGGCCGAACTGCAATGGCAAGCCCTCAGACAGCTGTCAGCCGGGGAAACAAGGCAGCATCACATGCCTCGCAATAGTCTAACTGTCATGGCTCTGCCTCATTCCATTAGTCCATGACTCAAGCCCAAACATTAGCAAGACCGCCGTCACAGTTACCAGAGAGCTTCGATCACTTCACTGCGGTCGTTAAACGAGATACTTGTACTGCCTCCCCACTGGGGCCCATAGACATTATGAGAAGAGTCGGGAACTGAAGTCATCAGAAATGAACCCACTGTCAACTATAATGTTACTATCGTTACTGTTATCATATACAGTGAAGATACGGAAAATGGATGTCGATTACATTTTTCGATTTTCCATCAATATCATATAGGTTTGTAGAAAATATACTGCAGCTTGTTAATATTCACTTTTTTAGTGAAGATCAGAGCGTTACTGCTGATTGCCCATTGGGCAAAGTGTGAATGTTCTGTTGGCATAAACCTCCCCAATCAGCCTGAAAACATTGGGAAGCCAATTTACAGTTGATGGCTTATCAGCAGGCAATTACGTATGCTAAAGCTGTGAAGACCTGCAAGATGGTTATGTGCTAGCAGGAAAAGTCATGCTTTTTACATAGCAGGAAGATATGCTAACAAGAACAATATCAATATAATATTGAAATATTGATCCAGAACACTTGTTTTTACAGTATTTGGTTCAATCTCATAGGCATTGCGGTACAAACAGGATGAAAATGGGAAATATGGGAAAGATATTTGGCTGCTAGTGTCATTAGTGTAATTCCTGCAGCTCAATCCCTTGACAGATGTATAAACATTAGAAAGGTTTGGAAAAGTGCATCATATTTCAGAGGTCCTCAAACCTCTTCTGGAGACCCCCAGCAATGCAATGTTCAGAGTCAGTACACCTGATTCAACTTGTCAAATAATCATTAAGCTCTTGATTAGATGAACTTGAGTGAGTTCAGAGATACAATAGAACTGTAAAAAGTCCCAGGAAGAGATCTGAGAACCACTGACATATTTCATAGTTTGTAATGGGCACTGTAAGTAAGCAGTGTTCAATAAACACGTTCTGGTCTGATAATGAGTTTCGGGTTATTTCTGTTCAGTATATTAGCATCCAAAACTAGGACCACAGAATGCACCATGAGGTCAAGTTATTTGCATATGAGAAATTAAATCAGTGTATTCGTCCAATAAACATAATGAGAAAATACAATTATGCACGAGTTAAACCACTATCCAAGCTCCCCACGGTACTGTAACCTGTAGGGAATCAACAAAACACAGTTTACAGAGCATCGCATGTAAGAACGAAGACATATACAGTGATTAGCTATAGTCATCTACCCAGTAATGTTACGTGCTGTATTTTTACTAGCAGTGTATATTTTACAGATAAGAAGTCAGTAAACAACATAAAACATACCAGAACTGCTTAATATCAACTGAAATCGATCATCTGTTTGAAAGGGTGCACTTTGTACATCTTATTCTACATAGTCTTTTGATCAAAGCATTACTGCATAGCAGCATGCAGAATCCGCTATCCTCAAATGCCAACATAGGATTTCATTACTAATTCAGCTGTAACCATCCTGTGCATTAGTGTGACACTAATGCAATGTGAAATGTGCTGAAAACACTGTGAAAGGACTGTTAGTCACTCCATTATACACAGTGGGAAAACCCCAAGCCTTTAATAAGAAACAGGCATTCTACCTACAACGTCTGAATGACAAAATCTGAAAAGAATCGTTAAGTTAGGTTTCATGTTTATTTCCAAAGATTCCCCCACGCATAGCTTCATGCAGGAGCTAGCGGGGCTACGAGATGCACTGATTAAACACGACAGCATGCGCCTTGAAAATCCACCCCTACATTGCACTACTGCGAGACATCGAAGGGCTGCCTGGCCAAGCAAGGGTTTTAAGTACGTGCACGCAGTGAATGTGCAGGCTTTTTACGCCTATCTGAGAACGCCTAGCGAGCTAAATGATTAACTGTGCCAAATAACAGCTAATTAGGAATCAGCGGATCCCATCAGGAAGATCAATGTGAGATGCCAGCTCCCATCTACCACGTCATTCTGCCTTATTATTTTCAGTCACACAGACCTTTGTGTCTTTGTCTTCAGTGCAAATGCCAACTGAGCGCATCAACTTACAGCTTGAGCCAATTCAGAGTGTCATGACTTGTGAGTAATGCTGGCTAACTAGTGTTTCCCAACAGCTTACTACAGCTGTACAACCTCAGTGTTGGTTTACTTCGGCTAACATTAAGTTATAGATGTGGGGCCAAGTAGGACAAGGCTCTTCGTGTCATGTTTTACTAGAAAACCAAGTAGTTGGATGCACCCCTCCAGATGTTTCCATCTACACAAAATGAGGAAAAGTGACTTTCCTCGGTATCTGGTTTATTTCAGCCTTAATCACTAAATAATGTAAACTGGGTGCAGTCTATTAACAAAAAACGTAACTAATTATTCTTATTGTCGAAATTTACAAAAGCCTGTTTTTTTTTATTTACATTTTACTACAACCATGGCAGACCACGCCCCCATTAATGGGGGTTTATCGTTATAAAGACAAATCGTGGGGAATTTAATTAATTTTGCTCAGAAACATTAATGCTCTGATAATTATAAATTACATTACCAACTAGTCTCCACTTCTTTATAATCTGCAAGCCTTGCAAACACCATAGCAAATGACCACTTCACTGAAAGAATGGGCCACTTACTGTAATGCAGGAGAACAAGAATGTGAGCATCTGCTTGAACTACAAACATCTTATCTCTAATTGAAAAGCACAGGTCAGTATTTTGCAGGATGTCATACCAGCTTTGTCTTACCAGCAGAATAACAAAAGATAAGTATTTATTTATATTCTTTTCAAGTGATTCACACATGATAAGTCATCAATGCCCTCCGTAAGTGGTCTTAATAACACGGTACACATATCACTCTCTTTTCTGCCTCAGTGACTTCATTCTATCTGAGTTCATGTAAAACAAAAGAAGGAGACATGCCTTTTCACATGAGACAAGTCTATAGTTTAGTCTTCAAGACTTCAAGAATTTGACTTCCATTTTTAAACTCAGGAGAAACTAGGGCTGACTCCATTCTAAGGACGTTGCAATTTTGTGTTTTCCGATTTTTGGCTCAGAGGTTCCATCAGGCAATCATTGGTTTCCTAGCCTAACTATTGTAACCACTACACTTCCTGTAGCCTGTACCTCACACACACATCACACGGGTGGACTCAGAATCAGTGTACAACTGGAAGGCTTTAAGGTGTGGCAAATAAAGGGGTGGGAAAACGAGAGCCCTACACAAGCAACTGACATTCTCCCACAGTTCCAAACAGGACATTTTGAGTTGTCTGGTGGAAGTGTTAATGTTGAGTATTGTTGCTGGTCTAATAGTAGTGCTAATACAGAGATATAGAATCTACAAATAAATCATGGTGTTTTGTAAAGCCCTTTTTTTTACATTAGCAGCTGTCCCAAATTGCTTATACAGATGCCCAGCCTAAAATTGACAAATCAAACAATTGCAGTTACCTTCTCATCATCTTCAGTGAAGATTGCCCCACCTGGACTCTTGTTGATTGCCTGGGCCACTCCAATGATCTGCCCATCACTGTTGTGGATGGGCATACACAGGAGGGACTTGGTCTTGTATCCTGTCAGCTTGTCAATCTCATCACTGAAGCGACGGTCCTGCAGTCGGTGATGAATGGACGAAAGCATACATGACAAGCGTAAGCAAAGCGTAAGCAAATGCTTTCAGGTGGAGAAATCAGGTGGAACTCAATGTCATAACTTCCTGTGAGATCATGTGATAAGGCCCTATCTCACTGTTGTTACATACCAGCATCCTCTGGGCAAAACATATTCTATGAGCATACAACAGAAGCATCTCGCTGGTTTTTGTTTAATTCCCAAATCTTCCTGGTGTAGTAAAATTAAAGTATAGTTTTGCCTGGCACACACCACATTTTTTCAATGGATTACATCAGGAATATATTTTTCTATGCAGACCAACAGTACCAGTCAAAAGTTTGGGCACACCAACTCATTCAAGGATATTTATTTATTTTTACAATTTTACCCTGTAAAATAATAGTGAAGACATCTAAACTACAAAATAACAATTATGGAATCATGTAGTAACCAAAAACAGATCAAATTACATTTCATATTGCGGATTCTTCCAAGAAGCCACCCTCTGCCTCGATGATAGCTTTGCACACATTTTCTCAACTAGCATTCAAGCTCAACCTCATGAAGCTGCTTCAGATTATGCTTAGGGTGAGCACAGCTGTCATCATGGCAAATGGTGGGTAAATGGTGTGTACTTTGAGGAATCTAAAGTATAAATGTATTTTGATTTATTAAACACTTTCTTGGATACTATATGATTGTGCTATTTCACAGTTTTGATGTATTTTATCCATTACTATACATTTGGACAATAGTAAAAAAGAAATAACCTTGAATGAGTAGGAGTGCCCAGATCTTGACTGGTACTGTGGGGTTGTTGATCAGTTAATCAAGACTACTTTAATTTGGTTAATAAAGGGCTGAGGTTTTATTGTCACTGTGGAAGTCTATCATCCCTAGTGAGTGGAGCAACACAAGAAAACAACTCAAGTGTGATTGTCACTTTTCATTTCTTTGCAGTTTTTTTTTAATGGCGTACAGGTATCCGTGAATTAGTTAATAGTAGGCTTGTGTACAGTGATGCAAATGCACTAGAATCATTTTGACGCTAATTGATTGCTGGGTGTTGATATGCCACATCTGTCGGAGACAGACAAAAATACAAAGGTGGGCGTGTTTACTCACACAAACACACACAAAGATACACACCTGATAAGCATCTGGGATGTTGACTGTCTCTCCATGCTCAGCTACATATCCAATGATTCCCTTTCCCCAAGGAACCTGAACTTCATCCGAGTTACTCATAGACGGTAAAACTGTGATACCTGCATGAACATCAAAGAATTTTGATACCAGTGTCTTCTTATTTGCCGAGCCCTCCACTAAGAATAAGGAACAGCGGTCAGCATCGACCATAATACACACAAACACCAGGATTTTGTAGCTGAGGCTAGTTAGATCCAAGTCATTAGATATGTCTTTTACCAATTCTAGGAAAAACTCTCTTTCGTTGTGTTCTTTAAGGTAATATTTGAAATCAACAGCTGTGGACGGATACTGAGGTATGTTCACTCGAGACTCAAGGAGCGCGCTTAAGATGTGGGCAGTGGTTGGAGGCAACGAGCTCGCTTTTCTCAGTAGAGCTCTTCTCCTCATACTTGTCAGTGGCTCTTGAGTCCTATAATTTACTTGCTCATCATATGTTCTGTTGGCGTTGATGGCTTTAGACCTGGGCGAAAGTTTTCCGCAGTTCCTTCTGAGAGGCTCGTCTCTGCACGCCACCATCGGCCTTTGCAGCTCGCCCAACTGTCTTTACAGGCGCTGACGCTCGTTTTCTCCGGGTCGGCACTTGCGGTTGTACTTACTGGAGTTTTGCTTGCCTGGTGGATTCTTGAGCCATTTTTCCACATACTATATTTCCCTTTTCTGTTTAGATAATCCTCAAACAACTCTGGGTGCTTATCCAGAAAACTTTCCACATCAGAGAAGACCATATTGGACACTGCCATGTCGGTTGGGTTAATGGTCTTCGCTAAACCAAATCCATAGAATTGCACTGGAAATTCTCATTTATAATGTTTTACCGAGTATCAATCATAAACAAATCTTCTGTAACACGACTTCAATTAATCCAGTCATAACGAAACTCTGAGGTTTACATCACGAGTTGTCTGATGTAGAAAATATGATGGCTAGATTACGGTTACTAAATCCCCTGAAATTACATAGTTACTCCATACTCAAATTAAAAGAAAGCTTTCATGGATGAAAGACTACATGCAAAAAAAAGAGTCAAGGACTTGACTGCTCTTCATATTCAGAGCAACTATGCTGCCGCGCATCACCACAGTAGCCTAGATGGTGCGCAAATGACGTTGGCTATTAGCGGAGCAGCTTCCAACCATCGACTTCGTCATATTAACGCAGCTCCAAATCTATTGAACGATTTACTGATGTCTATGCAACTTCTCAATTATTTGATTTTAGAGCATATTATTTGTAATTATATATAGTTGTTTACGATATCATTTAATTACATAAATAATTACCCTTAATATCGGCATGTAGCCTATGTGTGTATTCAATATAGGGTGAAATAGTTCCAAGACAAAAATGCTATATTTGCAAAACATACTTTTTAAATAGCTACAAGTGCATTATAATAGGCCTACCACTTCATTACCATAGGCTCCTCAGCCTGGGCCACTTTAATGTGTTAATACTGGCCTCTTGTGGGAATTGATTGTTAATTTAAACTGTAGTCTGGTTCCAATTTCAAACTTACCCTAAAAAGTTACGTTCCAGAAAATTACTCCTCATAAATTTTTCGTTTTAACAGAAGTTGCTAGTTAATTCCGAACTAGCAAAGTGAAAAATCTGTCGTTTTGTCCCGGACCAAGGCAGTATCTACCAAACATTCATTGCTACAATTTGCTGTCAAATGTTCTCTGTAAATTGTTCTCGGGGAAAAAAAACAATCTTACCGTTATCTTTTGTTATTCTTATTTTTAGGTACAATCGTTCACATTTTGATTACGTTAATGGATATTAGATGCCAATTCCTTTGCTGAAGACCTTGCTGCACATTAGTAAGCAAAGGATCAACGATTTCGAGATTTTTAGTCATCAAGAAACCAATCCATCTGTCGTGCGTCCATCAGACTTTTTTCTGGTGTGTAATTCATTACCTCGCCATTAGAGGGAGCTGCACTCCACAATGTTGAATCCAATTAATGATCTTTGACGTGTGGCTTTGCAGTATGGTTGGACCATAAAGCAAATAATTAAAGAATCTAGTGGCCAAGATATTGTTTTAACATGGGGCAATTTGAGGATTCCACTACGTTTATGTATTCAGCTGACTAGGACTTCATTGGCTGATCATTAATGAATTTCCTGGAGTTGACCTACTTCAAAATAGAGACTGGCTCCATTATGCAGACTAAACGCTTATCATAAAGATGAATAGAGGCAGTGGGGAACCGTCAGTGTCTTTTACACCTTCAGAGAAGGCTAAGGATTCATAAAAATGTATATGCCCTGGCTCTCTATAAACGTAATCCATTTTTGTTTATACTGAATAAAGATACATTGTTATAGGCTCTATACAGGAGTGACAACACTGCTATCGTTATAATTCCCTGCATTAGTTTGAGAGGAAAGTTTACTAGGCCTTTAATACAGAGGAGAGAAGAATATCCAATCTGAATTTTTCTTTGGTGGTCTCTGTGTAGACAAAATCTAGCTAGGCCTAATATATTTGGACAGTAGGGACCTGCACACATCATTGCACCTGATATTCAGTTTTATAGCAGCATTTTGGAAAGATAACAGAATCAACCAATCTAATTTGACCTTAGGGCTGTACTCCAAAGGTAGTTTAACCAACTCACATTTAACTCAAAATGATCAAGGAAAGTCAGGCTTGACAAACTCTGATTGCATTAATTGAAGTAAAATGGTGCTACAACAGTGATTAGGATGTCAGTTAGTTGATTTGGTGTTAATTTAATGGGAGTTTGTGCACATTCACTTATAAGGGGCAAACACGCAGTAAAACAGTGACATAGGCCCCTATCTGATAAAATGAAGTCTAATGTCCTCTGTTTTCCCCAGCTGCTTCGTGCCATTGTCACGTGTTCGCACACTCCTACTATAGCAGCGTCTTGTAGCATGTTGCAAGCTGCTCCACCACAGGACCCGGCTGACAGCCCAGCAAACAACAGAATGGGCACCGTATTCTTTCCCTTTAACCTGTTGTTAGTAGCTAGGGCAGGGTCTGACCCCATACTACCCAGTTACTTTCACCCCTCCTAAAGGTGATCATCGTCCCGATGATAAGTAAAGCAGAACACATCAGCCCTCCAACGGAACACACCCTAAACGGGTATGCAGAGATCCCTAACACCTGTCCCGAAAACTAGAGCCTGGGCTGGTGAATATTTTGTTTCAGGGCAAGGAAACAAATCTCATCGGTATGGGCTGCTATCTGAGAAGAAGCCCCCACCTCCCATGGACTCAACACTGCAGACCTTGGCAATCGAGAAGGACTTGAATGTCTCCCTGCTGTTCTGTCGGACCGCCGCTGCTGTACAGGGGACCGAGCTGGCTACTTGACCCAAAAATGGACTGGCTTGACTCTCACCCCGCTTCCCCTGATCCTAAAACAGAGCCAGCCCATTCTGGCTCCCTTGGCAGTCTTGCAGATAATGGTTCACGTAGTGGATGTCCCCTTATTGGATGTTCCCTAACCAACCGCACAGATCCCACTTCGTCCTCATCTGAAACTGTTCCGGCCCTTGGCGAAGCAGTATTCGTACTGGGCAGCCCCTTCTGAGCGCCCCCCGCTCCGGACCACACAGCTGTAACTCCATCCCATGGACATTCTTCGGGGCCTGGGACCCATCAACAGGGACCACCGTACACACTGGTTTGTCAGTGTCTGGTAAGAAGATTGCCCCGAAAAAAGGGATTGGCATCCACACATCTTGGATCTTGTGTCCTCCTTTGAAACTATGATTATTCCTGTACACCGACTGGCTAATCCGTTGTTCTGAGTTGTTACTCACATGTTGTATGCAAACACCTTCTCTTCTTCGCTGGTGTCAGAGTGCTTAGCGAATCATGGAGGGTTGGTTGAACCTCTCACACTGCCCATGGCCTTGGGGCCGGTAGGGGGTTGTGTGGCTCTTTTTGATCCCATAGAATTTGCCGAGCTTTTGAATAATTGTCCTCAAAACACCTCTCCTGTTCGGAGCGCAAACACTGCGGCACGCCATAACACTGAATCCATTCCTTGAATACAGGCTTGGTGACTGTTGTAGCCTTCCGGTCCTTGGTGGGAACAGCAACTGTAAACTTTGAGAATACATCAGTTAGAATAAGCACAATCCCCCGGCTGTGACTTGATCATTCCGACACTGTTCATTGCAACAATTTCAAATGGGTCTGATGGCAACAGGCTCCCCATCTTGGTCACAATCTTCAGGAAAGGGGCTTTGGCCACTATACACCACTCCCGTTGCTTACAATAAAGCTTTCTACATCTTGGTACATTCCAGTCCTGTAACATCTTGCACTAATCAGTTGAAAAGTCCTCTCGACTCCCTGTTGCCCATGCCCGTCGTATATATGCTGTAAGACTTCCCCCTGTAGGCCATGGGGCAACCGCTTCTGTTTCACCTGACCATGACACGTGTCCCAGAAGTTAAAGTACTGAATGCCATCCTCCATCTTGTCCCACTGACGCAGAAGCTCTACAGTCTTAATATCTTCCCCTGCCCTTTCGGCTTTTCTCCCCCCTCTTCCAGTACCTTTAGAAGGCCATGATAACCGGACCTGCTTGCTGCTGGGCTGCCAACACCACAGTGGAATAGATTGGAAAACTGGACAAGCAGCCGGGCTCACTCACAAACGTTGCATCCCCAGCACTTATTCCAACTGTTAGTGAGCCATTTACCTCTTCCAGTGCTTCAATGGTATCCAATGGAGGCGCAAAATTCTCATTTTCTGAATACTGTCTGGAAAGGGCGTCCACATTTCCATTCTGCCGCCCTGGTCGATACACAATGTCAAAATTGAACCGCACCCGTTCTGACACCCACCTCTGCTCAGTGGCTCCTTACTTAGCAGTCTTCAAATGGCTCAGTGGGCTGTTATCTGTGAATACTGTAAACGTATGCCCCATTAGGTACCCTCGATATTTGTCTATAACAGCCCACTTCAATGCCAGCAACTCCATAGCAATGTAGTTCTCCATATTTCCTTCAGATAACTGAAGACCACGGCTCGCATAACCAACTGGTCTTCTTCCATCCCCACAGTCCAGTCACAAGACGGCTCCAAGACCCTGATGGCTGGCATTCATTTATACAGAAAAGGTATTGGAGAAATCTGCATAGCCAAGTACTGGGGTTGAAATTAGCTTCTGCTTGAGGGTTTCAAAAGCAAACTCACAGTTTGGGTTCCACACCTGAGCCAAGGGAATGCTCAAACTCTTATGATGGTGTGGTTTTGTTGGGACAAGAGCTGACAGTGCATGCAAAGGGGTTCAAGCTGGGAAAATTTTAGCTATATTAACTTGCAAAGCCAGGAAATGATTGCAACTCTGTTATGTTACCATTGTGATGCCACTTTGCGACACTGTGGACTTTCTCAGGGTCATTAGCTACTCCTTCTGCTAAGTTTTCTGTCTTTCTTTTTTAGCAACCACTACTTGGTTGTAACCACTGGCCAAGTCAAGCACTGAGAATGCCTGCGCTCCACAAAGGGCATCCAGGGATTCTTCAATCCATGAACTAGGGTAGGCATCCTTTCTTGTTTTTGCATTTAGTTGCCTATAGTCAACACACACCCTCCTTTTTTTTTTTACAGTGACCGAGGGGGAGGAGTAGGGGCTGCGGTGCTCACTAATGGTCCTCTGTTGTAACTGCTGCTTAATATGTGCTTTCACCTCCTCATATTGACTAGGGGGCAACCAACAATACCTCTGGCAAACAGGAGACTCATCAATCACCAGGGTTGCTAGATTTTATTGACTGTAAACCACCCAATCACCTGCGGACACTACAAAAAAAAACGCCCAAATGCAATTTATTTTTATTCAACCCTATCTGTAAATCGACCCACCCATTTTTGCCCACACACTGTCATTAAAAATAGCCCACTTGTGCGGGAAACCTCCCCATCTGGCAACACTGTCAGTCACTGGTATTTCCTGCTGGGTAATATGGGTGCAACCAAGCTCATTACCATCTACAGTGAAAACATTTGAATATTTATTTAAACATTCCCTCACTTGCACCATCTGGTGGTCAGAAAGATTAGCGCACTCAAACTGTAGGAGTTCTAGCATTAAGACTAAGGCCTGGCAATTGGGGCTAACCTCAGTGGGAACATACTGATACTACCATTTCCTGAGGGCCCATTTCCCGGAAAATGACTGCTTGGTCCCCCTCTCTCAGCTGGCTTCACCCGTGCTATGCGAGTATGGGGCTTGAGCCACATATCTGAGGTGCCAACATTCACCAATTTGACCAATAACTGACCTTAATCTACTCAAAAGTAGGCCGCAGACACCAAATTGACCATCTCCACTGAGTCTATGTTTGCACTGAATACTACCGTTTTCCAATGGGAAGGTAGCCAACTTTACACATTCACAGAATTTACATACTTTCCAGCCCTACAGAAAATCTTATCCATTAAATTAACCATGACATAACTGCCAGACATATTACAGAAGGCTAGCTAATATGTAGCACTGATTATCTTGCTTTAGATATTTGATGTTGTGCACATAAAGTAAAATGAGTATTATTAATATTCAACATTTAAGTATTTTTCCACACAGAAAACTTAGGTCCACCTTTGAGACCTGTTTTCAAACATCCACAATGGTATGTAGTCAACTGGGTGGGACATAACTTAATTGGCTTATCCTCCTAAATTACTTATTTTATCAATGGCTGAGCCCAGTTGGTCATGTTACTTCAACATGGCTCCAACGGCATAAAAAACACATTAATCTCTTTCCTTCTCTATGGTTTATGCAACAACCACAAGTAGCAGGTCATCAGAGGTCTCACTGATTAAATACATTTTACATTATGATATGGTTAGCTTATATGTAAAATACCTATCCAAGCATTGTGAAACCTGTCACATATTGCCTGGGCAAAGGAACATGCTTCTGGGTAACTTATCAATGTTTTCTCTATCATTCTCTATGGGCTCCCACACAAGGTTTACCAGCGATGATGTAGTGCCACCTGTTATGAATGTTTCAGCCTCTGCTATTACATTGTTTACCTTTACCCCATTTTTACCTTGTTCAAAAAAAGAACTGAAATAAGCAGTTTTGGGGTTTGCGATTGTCCAATCAGAGTAGATACTAAAGACTGCACGATAGATGCTATCAAGCCCATAAAAATAGAGGACATAGATGGGGGGAAAACAGGTACTAGCATGGTCACCACCACTGAACCCATATTAATGTAGTCAACTGGTTAGGACTTCCAACTTCAATGGCTGATCCCAGTGTCATGTGATCATAAATCCAAACAGCTTAGACATAGCCCTTAGTGTTGGCATTTTGCATAAGTATACTTCAAACCCCAAAGGTCCCCTTGTTGCTATTATAAACAGGTTCAATGACTCATATCACATTTTATGAAGCCATAAGTAAGCAATAAGGCACAAGGGAGGGTGGTATATGGCCAATATACCAGAACGAAGAGCTGTTCTTAGGCACAATGCATTGGGCAGAGTCATTTTAGTACCACATCTTAACCCTCCAAATGCCATATTTCAAGGGTCATTACAAAACACTCCAAAAATAGATAAATATGACATTAGAATCCCAGGCTGAATGTAAATTATAATCAGAAAAAAATAAAATAAAGACTCCAGTGTGTCATAAATCCTTGTTTGAATGATACTGTAAGATCAAAATTAAGTTAGGCAAGTCATTACACGAGAGTCTTGGCCTCTAATAAAATGATTTATACATTTCTAAAAGGGTGATACACTTTAGTTTTAAATGGAAAAATGCACAATACCTGTGCTAAAAAAATTCAGGCATGCTCCAGCCTAACATCTAGATATATTTGGAACTACTGCATCACAATCAACTTGTTCCTGATCCTAACCACATAAAACCAACAACTGGGATAATTGTTAAGCATGGAATTTATTCAATAAAATTAGAATATGATATCCATGTCATGAGGTATTGTGAACATGAGTGGGATCATCTGCATTAGCCATACAAGTATTAAAACCTAGTACCAAACCATTTCATTTGGACATTTTTTGCTTTATAGCATATTCTACACAGCTTTGACTAAATACATTCTGAAATAGTCTATGGTTCAATAACTTATGCATATAAGCACCTGTTAAACCAGGGGATATATAATATACTCCCTCAAGATGGAGGAACATCAGAGATACAGCTGTGATAAATACAGCAACTGATTAAGCAAACAACTGAGTTGTAGCAATCATTTATGAATGTGAGAAATTGCAACAGTTTGGCACTAGACATTAGGTAACCTTAACATTTGAAATATGCACTCCAGAGTTCTCCCCAAATAGTTTCAGCCAAAACAGATGTTAGTTTGTATAAGTCATCCATTTCTCATACTATGTAAAATGTGCTAAAAATCACATGTGCTAAAAAGCACATTGTTACAAATGAATTGTCCTTAAGATCCCAGAAATGCATTGTTAAGAGGCAAAGCCTCTGAACAGTTGATGAAATGTATAGAAGACAGAGAAACAACTTTAAAACAAATTAGACAGTAGTTTATGAAGTTGATGATTTCAAATATGCTATAAGATCGGCACGCTCTCCCTTCTTCTTGATGCCAGCAAAGATCATCTTTGTCCCTGGAATGTATTTCTTGGGGTTCTCCAAGTATGTCATGAGGGTATCCTCGTCCCAGGTAATGCCTGAAACCACATGCAGAGGAGTTAGGATGAACATTTTTAGGTTCTCATTTTTATTTCCCCTAGAATGGTGAAAGAACCTTAACAATTGTACCTTTGGATTTGTTAGCATCGGTGTACGAGAAGCCTTCAGCCTGTCCAGTCTTGCGTCCAAACAGACCCCACAGGTTAGGCCCAACCTTGTGCTTTCCTCCATTTTCAACAGTATGACACTGGGCACACTTCTGGACAAAAACTTTCTTTCCCTTTGCAATGTCACCCATGTTTTCTACTGTACAAAATAAAAAGAGATTAGCTACAGTACCTATAAAAGACGATTCTATGCAATAGAATCACTCAAACTGGCATCAAACTGACACTCAAACTTACATCCTTGCAGATGAAGTACATAGCAGAATGTTCATTTTCTCTTTCGAAAGTGACTGAATGTTTTTTTTTCCCTTTCCTATATAGGGTACATTGCAGTAAACGATAATCACCGATCAATCCGATTCATTTTTGAAGTCTGAATAATTAAGTTCGGAAACTTATGTTTTCTCCGGCCGTGCACACCAGCCAGTTAAACGTTTAAACTTAAAATAAATACTTAGTTAATTACGCCATTGTTTCTGCTTTAGTTGTAGTTACCAGCAGTGTGATACAATTGTAAGTAAGTACCAAAATGCTAAAATATATAACTCCACTCGGTGTTACATAATTTCACCATTAGTAATTTACCCTGTGGAATGTTCACTCATTACCCAATTGAGGGTGGAGTAACAATGTTGCGAAATGAAGTCTGCTACTTGGAGGAACAAAATAAATTATTGTAAAACAACCTCCCATAATTTTTTGGGAGTGTAGCCACGTTGTCCATACTTTCATACTACAAGTCTCGTCTAGAAAGTGGGTTACTTGACGGTGAACGACAGGGCAAATTAGGCTGTGACGTTACAGTAGTGTTGTTAATAATTGAACAATATAACCAAGTGAGCTACAGTACTGTAGATAACGTACATTTGTATTACCAAAATCCAGGAAAATTAGAGGGCGTCAATTTTAGCTAGTTCATATGGTCAATGTTTACTAGTTAGATAGTTCAGCAGTTGCTGTAGCAAGATACTACTACACTACTTTAGCAGACATTGGCTAGGGACAAACCGCAGTCCAGGCTAACACATACTAGCAAACACAATCAGAATCTAAAGTAATTTAAATAATTCATCGAAAAGAACCAACAACATACGTAACCATTTGATTATAGGATATTTACAGCATGGTTGTTTCAGATTGCTAACAAAACGTGGCTATGGATTGCAAGAAAGTTACATTTAAAGTTACCACATTCAACTGTAAGAGAAAAGCACACGTTGCTTTGGATTAACACAAAATAAACAATGTTCAAAATGACAAACTGGTAAACGTCTCAGCAATTAGAATGCATTTACTAAACCTTACCTGTTTCCTTTAAATAATAAACCTACTATTCAAAGGTTTCTCTTCAATTAAAATCAGATTGGTTGCGGTATCCAACTCCTCACCGGTGACCAAAACCAACTCACCACCTTTTTCTGGTTTCTCCAGTTAGCACATTAAGCTGATCGCTAGCTATTACGTCATTTCCAGACTAGCCATTCACATGTTCTTTCGTCACTATAATAATGTCAAACACTGCTACTTTCCCTAGATGGAGTTGATGGAAAATGGCATATTACTGAATTGTATAGACGTGTAATTGAAAAGACATCCTCCAGCACTCAATTTCCTCAACACAATAGACATATCCATCACACGAGACTTCAGTGTTAGGCTTCTGAGTGATTCTGAAGACCGCTCTCCACTTTCGGCTCGCTAAATTTCCTTTGCTCCTTGACCCCTTCAGTGCTGGTTGGTGTCACTTACCTCACTCCAACAGCACACTTGTACATGATATTCATGGCATCTGGCTAGTGCTACTTGCCCAACACCAAGCAACACCATACCTTGAGTTTAAACCAGACTGCTCCAGTGAGGGAATATCTTTCTCCTAGGCTGAAATTGAACAAATGATGAATCCATGTAAAGGTCATGATTAAGGGTGATGTGATAGTTGTTCCTCGTGGACACACTCATTAATTATCGGTGTCACATTATGTTCCCTAACAGGGAGAGACACAGGGAACAGACACAGATCCAGTGTTCTGTCCATGGAGGTAATTTATTCACCCCAAAAAAATGGAAGAAACACAATCAAACCTGAAAACAAAAACCAAAGGTTTGGGGGTGAGTAACAGCATCCTAATCTTCTTTCTTCTTCCCCTCCCTGCTGCTGCTTTCCTATGGGACTTTTTAGCCTCCCTCTTCGAGGCCTCATTGTAAGGGGGGGTGGTAAAGTTGCATTTTGGGATAACAGCTGGGCCTCATTCCAGGGCTCCATTTTGCCAGGTGGTTCTGCCTGGAATGTTGGTCTGAGGGTGCATTTGCATCATAGTACATTAAGAGGCAGGTTCCCCAGACATGTGACTGGACAAAAGAAATAGGTCTATTTGGAGTCTCTGTACTGGAAACCACCTGTACAATAAATATTATTCTTGTGTGCATTTTAATCTAAAACAAACAATTATTTGACCTTACCTAACCATGCAGTCACAATGTGCTATGAAATTCCCATCACTTTGTAGAGCCTGTACATAGTGCTTGCTCTATCATTATCAACGATGGCTTAACTCAAGCTTTCATGATGGTACAGTCAGATATGGTTTATAATACCAAATCACCTATACCCATCAACCTTTAAAGATGTTATTAACTTCTAAAGATTGGTAGTTCTCAACACAAAACACAAATGAAAATAAAAATAAACTGAATAAAAAACCAATGAAGCAACATTTGATTTATTTAGGTCTACAATCCATTCTAGTGCCAAAATGTAGCTAGTATCAGTATTTATAAGTACTCAGGTGTTATGCTGTTTGGTGCCGGTGGTAGCTAATGTCAAACGTTGGCTAAAGTTAGCTTGCTGCTGTAGCTACAGTACCTGTACTGCACCGTATTACAAGATTGCTGACAATTATCTGTAGATTGAGTTTCTAAAAATCAATGATTAGTACATTTTCTGATTTGATATAAGGTATTTGTATAAAAATATTTGCTGGAGATGAAGTAGTGGGATCCCTTTTCCATAGTTTTGCACTGAAAGCAAATTGATAAGTTGTTCTGGAGATTTCACACAAAAAGTCAGTAGGTTTTTGTGAGATTTTAATATTCCTGTATGACTTTTTTTATTTCTATAAACAAGTACCATAATGAAATAGATAGAGATACTGCACAATGTTGTGTATTGAATCCCCCAAACAAATGTTGCAAGTCAGTCATCAGTTACACCCCTCCCCGCTGCTTCTTTTAGAGAAATATTTTTTAACTTTGTTATGTTTTGTTATGGTTGTGGATGCCCCGGTGGGTCATGTGAAGTGAACACAATTCCAAATGTGTCATAGTGACAATTAATAACCATTTACTTTAACAATTCTTCCTGTTTCCCATCTATGGGTTTCTCCCAGTTATGTTCTTCTGTGTTCAAGTACAAATATTTTCATACCATACAACATAGCTGAGTGTATTCCGTCATAAAAAATGTTTTAGGGACAAAACGTTTTAAAGAAACAAGAATATTTGTTCTTAATTTATTTAACTAATAATCATAATATATATATTCCTGCGATAACTAATAAAAGAGTAACAAAACAAAACAAAAAAGAGCAACCAAGAACATTGAACACAGGGGTATACATTCGGAGAAAAAGACACAAGGCTTCACATATACATAAGGTTCGCATTGCTTTGTAATTTTTTAAGTTAAATAAAAGTTTCAAATATTGCATAAACATTTTGGCACTTCTTTAGCCCACTTACATTTATGTATAAAGTATTTTCCATAAATGATAAAAAGATTAACAATATACATTTTGTCCTGTTCGAAGAAACAATAATATTTTATAACGCCGTTCCTAAACGTTGCGTCACGTTGAACACGCCCCAAAATACACACAGGAAATACATCATTGATGGTTTATTTCAGAAACCGTGGTGAACCGTGGAGAACGCAGAGTTAATTATAATAGAGTTAACTGTAAATATTGCACATTTAAGAATTGTTTAACTATTATCCTCGACACCACTTTCTTCGTGTGTCGTGTCAGTTACTACTGCTAGTTTATTTGCATACCAGGTTCGCCGGTTGGTGTGGTAAAATGGAGGATGCATTTAGGCCATCGACGGATCTCGATGATCCCCCAAATAGTCGCTTGTTTCTAGTAACAAGTAAGTCCATCACCGAGGACATCATCCGGGAGCAGTTTGCTAGGTTTGGAGAAATTCAGGATGTTTGGGTAGTAAAAGATAAGCAGACAAAGGAGTCAAAAGGAGTATCCTTTGTGAAATTTGCGAAATCGTCAGAAGCATGTACCGCCATGGAAGAAATGCATGGAAAATGCTTGGTGGATGGGACCAAACCAATCAAGGTCGGTACTGTATCATCGCTGAATCATGTCAATATTGGAGCGATTGCTACTCCTGATTTTTGTTATTTAGGTTCGAATTAGGAGATAGTGTACTGAATTGAATTAATTTAATATGAACTCTGCGTTTATGACGTAAACTGTTTTGCCAGGTATTCATTGCCCAGGCGAGGTCCTCTGGAAGCCACCGAGATGTGGAGGATGAGGAGCTCACCAGAATTTTTGTAATGATTCCCAAAACCTTTACAGAGGATGACTTGAAAGATACATTCAAGGTAGTTACATAATCACTCTCAAACATTCTGTATTTGGCTAATGAAAGTATTGGAATTTCAAATGCGTGTCTCTCTTATGTTCTGGCAGGTATATGGTGACATTGAATATTGCATTGTGGTAAAGAATAAAAGTACAGGAGAAAGTAAGGGCCTGGGATATGTGAGATTTCACAAACCCTCACAAGCAGCCACAGCCATAGAAAATTGTGAAAAGAGTAAGTAGTCTTTACTAGTCCATATTCATGTCTATATTCCAAATTTTAAATATGTCAAGTAATCAAAGTTTGTGTAATTACTGTGCAAAACAGCATATAGGGCCATTCTTGCAGAGCCACGGAACAAAACGCCAGCCCCAGAAAATGATTACTTCAACACTGCCAGAGCAGACCATGTCATGGGTGACCCAGGAATGAGTTCTTGTCCATTTGGTGTGTGCCTGGCTTTGGTGGGGTTACAATTTCCACAGACCTATTATTGTCGTTCTTCAAATACTGAGGCATTGTGTTTTCTCCTATTAAAGCAGACTCTGGTAATTACACCAGAGGAGACTTGCGGGGCACAGATATCATCACCAGATGCCTAATGGTGTCATCACGGGCAAGCATCACACAAGAACAAGTATATAGCCTGTTTGACCTCATCCCTGGAATGGATTATTGTGAGATGCACCAGGATTCATATGGTTTCAGCACAGGTGACCTCCAACCACCAAACAGATGTTCAAATGCAGCTTCCTTTTCTTTGCATAGGAACTGGTGGTTCATTGCATTTCTTTAAATAAATTGTTTACCCTCTCAGGAAACACTGTGATTCGTTACAACAACCTTGGTTCAGCGGTCTATGCGAAAACCAAACTGGACGGCTTTGAGTACCCACCTGGCAACCGTCTGGTAGTAGCGCACATTGACGATGGCGAGGACAGGAGGAGGTAGGACGGCAGATCACTTCACGGTACACTTGGCCCGATGTGTTGTGAGGTCCCTTATGTTCCCCCCTATGGTCTCCACAGCCCACTGGGGAGGATGGCCATGCAGCTGGTGGCAGCCCAGATGATGTCAATAGTGTGCAATCCTGCTGCAGTGCAACTTCGAAAGACTAGCACCGTAAGTCTGCAGCTGCATAAAAACCTTCAGGGAACGAGTCCTCCCCATACTCATGGGAAGGCTGAGCAAGGTCCATTCTTAAGAGAAATGAATGTATGAGAGTAAACGCGCAAACTAATTTATGATGTGTCTTCCTCAGGGCTATCCTTCGCCTGCAGTTCCCCAGTTGCCCAGGGTACAGACAAATGTTGCCCTCCCACCTCTCCAGAAATTGGCTCCCTCAGACAGCCGGGTGAAGGAACGTCTTTTTGTGGTTTTCAAACCCTCACCTCTGCCCGTGGATGTGCTTGAAGATGTGTTCTGGTATGAGATGCTTCCCATTCTTATCAATTCACAGCAAGCCCCCCTAAAATCACAACCACGCAAATTCAGCCAATAATATAAACTACCTTGGAAATAAACACATAGTACAAACTCTTTTGTGAAGTGTACCTCAATGTAATGTGTTACCGATTTACTTGAGTTTACTTTGGGCTTGAGGGCTAGTTGATTGTAATTTTTTGATGTCTGCTTTCTGTGTCTGCAGTCGTTTTGGCTCTCTGATCGAGGTTTTCCTAGTGCCTGGGAGGAATGTGGGCTACATGAAGTACGCAGAGCGGAAGAGTGCAGACGATGCCATGGCGAGCCTGCACGGTCAGACAATCAATGGCGTGAAGATGAAGGTGATGCTGGCTGATCCACCCAAAGAGGAGTCTCACAAGCGTCAACGCACCTATTAAGGACACCGGATGAGGTAAGGGTCTCCAATCGGTAAGCCAGTGAAGTAGCCAATGACGGCCAGAGTAGTAGCCAATGACGGCCAGAGTAGTAGCCAATGACGGCCAGAGTAGTAGCCAATGACTGACGGAGTCCAAAAGCTATTCTTATTGTACTTGAATAACCAGTGACATGTTGAATTGCCCCCAGACAAGGTAAGTGATTGTCTGAGGTTAAGAATGACAACTAAACAATGTACCTCTTTTTTCTGGTCAACACATGAAGAGAGACCTACCTGATTAAATGCATATTTAAAGTTCTGTTTTTGTTCCTACAGAGATGACCTAAGTGACATGACCTCCAACATGACTGAACCGACATAAACGATGACACGACCAAATTACGACCACACTACGGACAGTGACCTCTGTACCTTACTATGGTATTGCTTTCTATTAACGCCGAAAGTTATGAATATTGTGATTTCATGGTGTCTTCTATTCTCGTTAATTTTGTTTTTTAAGGGTGTTTAGAGTTTATCAGTATTGTTACTAATACTGTATGTGCTTTGAATAAAAAAAAAAACACAAATAAAGAATACATTACTCTGTTGTGTAAATTCCTTTTTTCTTTTGTTCTGAATTATCATGTACTGTAGTTTTTACTCAATGTTATTAGCCCACTTGATTTGGTTTGTTATGATATTGTATAGTTACTTTCTGAAATGTTGCAGGCTCTTTGTTACTTCCAGTGGGTTCTTTGTTGAATAGTGGAACCGGGCAGTAAATTCAGAAAGACTAAGTAAGGCTGTAGTGTTTAGATTTGTACAGGGTGGGGTTAACATTTGGAACGGTTCAGGGTTGAAGCAAAGGGTAAGTTTGAGGGTCGTGTAGGGGCCTAAGAATAAACTAAGGAACTGCTGGGGTCAGGTGAGTCCTAAAATAGCATTACTAATGCAAGGGTCATACTTCAGATTTTAAATAGATACCCTGTGAGTTTGAGTGATGGTGAAGTGTGAAAGCTATATACCATGTCAGAGTCAGTAGAACTCTTATGAATGACTGGGTTACCACAGAGATAAGTACAGTTGTGCACATAAGTTTGCATAACCTGGCAGAAATTGTGACATTTTGGCACTGATTTTGAAAATATGACTGATCATGCAAAAAAAAAACTTATTTAAGGATAGTGATCATACTGCTGATAGTGGTCATTTATTATCACAGTTGTTTGGCTCCTTTTTAAATCATAAGGATAATAGAAATCACCCAAATGGTCTTGATCAAAAGTTTACATACCCTTAAATGTTTGGCTTTGTTGCTGACACACATGTGATCATGGCAAATAAAGGTGAATTTCCCACACCTGTGGCTTTTTAAATTGCAATTAGTGTCTGTATAAATAGTCAATAAGTTTGTTAGCCCTCACGTGGATTCACTGAGCAGGCTAGATACTGAGCCATGGGGAGCAGAAAGAACTGTCAAAAGACAAATGCATAAAATGGTAATGGAACTTTAAAAAGATGGTAATGAATATAGAAAGATATCCAAAGCCTTGCAAATGCCAGTCAGTATTGTTAAATTACTTATTAAGAACTGGAACATTTGTGGATCTCTTGATACCAAGCCAAGGTAGACCAAGAAAGATTTCAGCCAAAACTGCCAGAAGAATTGTTCGGGATACAAAGAAAAACCCACAGGTAACCTCAGGAGAAATACAGGCTGCTCTGGAAAAAGTTGGTGTGGTTGTTCCAAGAATCACAACACAACGATACTTGAACAAAATGAGCTGCATGGTCTAGTTGCCAGAAAGAAGCCTTTACTGTGGCAATGCCACAAAAAAGCTTGGTTACAATATGCCCAACAACACCTTGACGTGTCTCATAGATTCTGGCACACTGTATTTTTGGAGTGATGAGACCAAAATAGAGCTTTATGGTCACAACCATAAATGCTATGCTTGGAGAGGGGTCAACAAGTGAACAGAAGACCATCCCCACTGTGAAGCATGGTGGTGGCTCATTGATGTTTTGGGCGGTTGTGAGCTCTAAAACCACGGGGAATTTTAAGAAAACTGATGGCAAGATGAATGCCGCATGTTTTCAGAAATTACTGGCAGAGAATTTGCATTCTTCTGCATGAATGCTGTGCATGGGAAGCTCTTGAACTTTCCAGCACCACAATGACCCTAAGCATAAGTCCAAGTTGACCCTGCAGTGGTTACAGCAGAAAAAGGTGAAGGTCCTGGAGTGGCCATCACAGTCCCTGACCTTAATATCATGGGGAGATCTCAAATGTGCGGTTCATGCAAGACGACCTAAAACTTTGCATAACCTGGAGGCATTTTTCCAAGACGAATAGGCAGCTATACCACCTGCAAGAATTTGTGGGCCTCATAGAAAACTATTACAAAAGACTGTACGCTGTCATTGATGCTAAAGGGTGCAATACACAGTATTAAGTACTAAGGGTATGCAGACTTTTGAACAGGGGTCAGTTAATAATTTTCTTTGTTGCCATGTTTTGTTTTATAATTGTGCCATTCTGTTATGACCTACAGTTGAATGTGAATCCCATAAGAAATAAGACGTGTTTTGCCTGCTCGATCGTGTTTTCTTTAAAAATGGTTCATATATTACCAATTCTCCAAGGGTATGCAAACTTTTGAGCACAACTGTACATATGAATGAATCAGGGTGTCACTACTCCATGCTGTCACGCTACCATGACTAGTGATGGCCATTCAAGGCTTCATTACTGTTTTTCTAGCAGCAGGATTGGTATCCTGAATTCATGAACAGTTCTTGTTATGTGCTCCAACATTAGTATTTGGACTGAGATTTTTTTAAACCTGCATTGAAATGTAACTTACTCAACCCTGGAAAAAGTACTGGTTGCAATTGTTTACACAATAAAAAAACATCAATTGCATGTGTGAATAAAAATAGTAAACCCAAACTTTTATCAGTTATTACAGGGTCGTTTGGGAGTGTCCAGCCTTACATGGAGATCAGACACCTGATTTGGACTTTGAACCATTTAGGGTTGTTGTACCACCTCATGCCAAGATCTAAAGGGCTATCTGAGGCCCTGGTCCAATTCACTGGCTGATGGAAACTCTACAAATTGAGAAAATCCCCGACTAATATCTCCACACGTCCCCCAAAATTATTCTCAAAAATGCTCAAAGAAGACTACAGGGACCCCAGTGAAATACCAAGGGATTTAGATTGTAGAGGCATCTCTTGCCACGTTGTCCAGGTTCCTGAGTCACTTGTCAGAGAGTGTACAAACATGGCCGACAGTGGTGGTATAGGCAAAATGATTTGGAGCTGCGTCAGGGCCAGGCCAGCTTGTTAACATCGAGTTAACAGCGAACCTGGATATAAATCTAATATACATAATTGCATAAAGGGGAGATAAACAGGGTCAAATTGGGGGGAAATTAATACTTCAATAATTTTTTTTAGAAATACTTAGAAGAATATATGATGCTGGCCATACAAGGTCAAATGCCCTTCATATTGGTGTCCCACTTGTGTTAGTGTTTTATTTTGATTGTAGTTGACCAACCTAACAAAGCTGTAAAAAAATATTTTTTATGTTTCATGTAGACTTACATGGCACAATGATGTCCATTCTCTGATTATTTTCTCACAATAACAGAAATGTATTTTCCGGATTTGGTTGAAATTAAAACCACTAGATGGCAGTCTAATTTTTTGGAGTTACTGCTGCATCATTGTGTGGTCTTCCAATGTTCTATCAATTGCTTGATACTCCACCAAGGGGCAAAACATTATTCACGTTTAAACTGGACAAATGACTGGTTAAAACTTAAACTGTGTTTCAGTTAAATCCCCTACTGCTAAAAGGAACAAAGATACCCTGATATCACTTTATTAAGTTTACAAGTCCTTGTAGGGGAATGTACCATGAGTGGTCCATTGTAACGGTGGACATTGGGACATGAAGATTCAGCCCTTTAAACAGCCCTTTCCAGTCTCTATGTACAAACTGTTAGATTAAAGTACTCCTATCTATTCATTCTTGAATATCTTCTAAAACCTGTATGCCTAGTACGATGCTGTAATCAAACTTGAAAATACACTTGTTATCATTCTGAATGTTTCTGTTGCGGTCTGTATCGTGACGTCAGCCTCTCGTGGCACTTCACTGCACTGACATAAGAGAATCCAGTTCCTTCTTTTGCGAAAAAACGTAGGTCCATTTCGCGCGCTAATCCACTCCAGTAATTTCTTCCCTCCAAAACTCATCCTTCCTTGCTGCAGGGAGGAGCGTTGGAGCATCCGTCTGACTGCATTCAAGAAGAAAACGGGCATACACAGCACTTTCTTGACTTTCTGTTGCTTATGTTCACAACCTTTATCCGGTACATCTACTAATACAAAAGGTTTTCAACGCGGAGCGTCCTACAGATGTATATCTGAAGAACGACGCGGGGTTTCCTGTTGCATAAAGTCTGGTCATTTATTTCCTGCGCCAAAAATTGTGAAGACATGGTCAATACAACAAAATCTTGGTAAGCGCTTGTCATTTTCAAAATGCTAGTTGGTCTGCTGTACATTATTATGTTGAATTATGGTCCTTCTAAAATTGAAGTACATTTGTTTCTAGAAAATGCTACCCAGTCAAGTGATAACTCAGCAGCATCTCTACAGACACTGGGTGAAGGCTCGTAGCTACTTCTTGTTTATGCCGCATCTGACCAATGACTATCTGAGAAATGGGTAACAGTCTACTTCTGCTGCATTTGAATGGCCCTACTTCTTGCCTGGAACACAGGCTACTAACTGCCTACATAATGGACTACAATGGTTTCACATTATCATTTAAAATTGTAGTTTTAGAAGTATTGTCAATACATCCAAAAAAAAGGTTAAGTAGCCTACATGATGAGGAACTCGATTAGTGAGTGACGTACATACAAGTTGCATCATCACACAGTCACTTTCTGGAATACGCTTTGACGTTTGTGATTTTTATGCACCTTGAGTACAAGATGTCTTGCCACTGAGCAGTAGACTACAATAATATTCCTTATGGAAATCCCTTCCATCTGTGAATTTTGCCTGATGAAATGAAGGTCAGAAAGTGACATTGCAGTGAGATTTAAAAATAGAATTGAATTATCCAAAAGGACATAGCTTTAATTAAGGACTCTGAAAACTGAATGTTGTAATAGTCTGCTTTTCACTTCACCATTCCTGTCCATGGCCTGAACGGGTTCTGCTTTAAAGCATAATTGATTTTCAGATTTTCTTTAGGAGTGAGAAGAGGAGACCTGCTCAAGGTGTCCTTGTTTCATCTTAGTTCATCAAGTTCAGACTCTATCCTCAGGCAGAACCAGAAACAATGTCCAGAAAGTAGGTTCAGGACCCCTTATTTATTCATTATTCAGAAGACAAATCCATTCCTGGACCAGAACTCTGATTAGTGCCATGGTCATTGCGCCCATTTTTACCATTACATCTTTAACCCAGGAACTAAGTTTCACGTAACTAGCCAGGTGCTTGATTTACTGGTACCATTGCTGTTTAAGTAGTCGGTCCAGTAGAGATTATCTTTGACTTGAAAAAAGTGACCTGCAATTGTAACCCATGAGCTGTGCTTTAATTAGTCAATTACCGTGGTTTCCTGAAGAGTCTATGGACCTAAAAACCCTGACTGATGTCAGGTTTAATGAGATGGTCTGGTAATTATATGTTTACGCAATCTACTATTTTAAGCAGAACATTGATAGTAGCCCTTTGTTTGTTTTACAATTGTAGTAGGCCTTTACAGTGTCCACAGTCTTTTGCTCTACGTTCCAGTCCCCGTCTAATCTGGGGGGATGGTAGACATGGGCTAGACATAGTCACCCTGCGCTTTCACATCAAATGCTTCATGATAACCTCTTGTTCAGCTGAGTGAGTATTGGAATAGTGTTTGCTCAGTAACTGTCACTAGGTGCTAGTGGATTTTGAAGCAGATTCAACCCAGAATCATTTGAAAGGTCATAACATATAAAAATGCAGTCTGAGAACTGGTTATTGACTGTAATACGGTTTATCCAGTCAATAGCATATATGTTAATACCAGTTCATAGTTGCCCTCCAATGGGAACAAACACCCATGTGTTCCCTTCCTGTAATATGATCTACATGAATCTGCTGCTTAATTATGCAACAGAAAGGGTGATTAGTAGTTGGCCTAAATACTTTGAACACAGCCCACCTGTATTTATTGACCCACTGGTCAACAGAACATGCAAAAATAATGATGTGGCCCAAAAGGTTTATGTACTCTAATAATCTTTCACCCGCACAGCCAGAGGAGGACTGGCCACCCCTCAGAGTCTGGTCCCTCTTGGTTTCTTCCTAGGTTCTGACCCAACTAGGGAGTTTTGTTTCCTAGCTGCTGTGCGTCAATATCTTGTTGTCGCTTGCTCTTTGGGATTTTAGGCTTGGTATCTGTGTAAACACTTTGTGACAACCGCTATATGTAAAAATGACTTTATTAACTTGTTTTGATTATTTGATTGATTGCCAACCCTCCGACTAGCAGCCTGATCAATAACAGTGTTATAATGATGAGTCGTGGCACTGCACAGGTACGTGGTGTGCCGTGTGCCATGTGCCTCTCACTGGAACAGGGTCAACATGAGCCCCCCTTCCGCCAGGTCGGTAAAGTGTTATGGAGATGTGATGGTACCGGTGTGTCTAAATGGAACATCCATATGGTTCCATTGGAAGGCAGTGGTCGCTCCTGCTGCATGTACCAACTGAGCCAGTGGCACTTCAACAAGGACACTTGGACCACTCAACCACAACGATGTAACCAAAATAGACAAGACAACAGACCGTTGTCCTCATGTATCAATAGAATCCCCGGTTCATTGGACTATGGTTGTAAGCTGCTTAGCGTGCTGCTGGAGGCACTCAGGGGCACTTGGCTATTCTAAGTCAGCTTCCTCCTCCTCCTCCTCAACCCGTCCCAAATCTAATGAGGGCAGGCGGGAAAAGTAACGTTTAATCCAAGGATTTCAACTGGACTGGGGCCACCACTCTCTTACTACTATCCTAGTGTTGTGGATACTTAGCGTAGTAAAGGCACTTACATGGACTAGGCAAGGATCTGTTCTTGTTAGATTTACTTTGCCAAAGAGGGACATTTTAACTCGAGGAATTAAAAGAGGCTGCTACTGCTAACCAGGCCTGTCGTATTGGATGGTCAACACTGCCTTTTAGCTAAACCTCATCTCGGTCTCTGGTATGGCCTGTTTAGTTGGCGGACACGTCTGGCCAAGAGGCACTTTAGAAAAACAATGGTGATTCTGAGGCTGCCATATTCATACATGAATGTGTTGTTAACTACTTACTAAACATTGATTTAACTGCACTGATCTCCCGCTAGAATTTGCATAATTTCCCCCTGTGGGTCTGTATTAAACTAGCTGTGGATATCCCTCATCTCCACACACACACCTCAGCGTATTCGAATGCAGCTCCGTAATGGATGGACTCTTCCAATGGCATGTTTGCCAATCTTTCATAGTCATTTGTGAGCTTGATTAGTTGCAACTTACTGCAAATGAAGCAAAATATCCCGCAAGTCATTTTTATATCCCCTGGTATGACAAGTGCCTGCTGTGGTCATTGATTTTGTGTTCTACTAATGAAGGCTGAACAGAAAAAATAAAAAGTGATGTGACCAATATTTTGCTAGCTTTTCTGTCATCCTTTTGTGTAATAATTAGTGTTGTTTACTCAGGGATCCTGGTTAACTATCTGCAGGCTGGTCAAATTGTCTTCTGAGTTCAATTTAATGAACCTTGATGAGTCAAGAAACGGATTTTGGCACAGATGGCTGTAATTAGATAATTTTAATTGTATGAAGAAATCCTCTGCTTTGATGTTGTTCAGCAATGTAATGCCTCACACTGTTATGTCCTTATTAGTCATTCACTTCAGTTGAAAACAATGCAACGGTAGCCTACTGGAATCTCTTCTACAGCCAAAAACAGAGACGGTTATTGACACGGCTCCAAGCTGACGGTTTGGATCCAATTTAGATTCTGGAAAGGGACCGGAACAAGACCATCTGACCAATTCTTCAGCTCTGCTTTGAGGATGACATCAGAGTGACATGAGCCTGAGTTGTGGTGATTGGCCTGAAAAGTCGTTTTGGTGCTGAGGTGAAGAAGGTGGTGATGAGAGTCCAGTTTGTTGTCATAGGGGTTGGTGTGGACCAATCTTCACCAGTAGTTCAGATGTCTACTTTGGAAGAATCATAAATAAGAACAACTGTCATGATCCGCCGTGTGCTTTTGGAAGGTCCATAGAAAAGGCAAAAGGATACAGTATATTGGTTTTAGTCTGTCTTAATTAGTGACATGCCTAATAGTGTAGCTTTATTATGCAATTATTACACAATATCTTCTTTACTTAAGGGAAGATATGAACATGCAATTACGTAGGCTACTGCAGTGAGGGTTGTATTGACTGTTTAATGAAACAGAGGGATCTTAGGACTGTGCAGATGTTGTTCCAAGGTTGCTTACTCACCACATTTCGTCTACGAACTCTCCCAGCCCATGACGAGCGACCAGTGTTCGCCACATTGATTTACACTGTGCTACTCCCCTCAGAGGTAAAGCAGTTCACCCCAGAACAGCATTGCAGTACTTCCAGTGGGTGTGAAGTGGCCAGGATCTCAGTTTTCTCTGTGCAGCCAGCCGGCTTAAAGCACACATGGTTGCTTTCAGCGTGACGGTACAGAAACCCATGGTCCTTTGCAGTGACAGCCCCTGGGGCAGTGGAAATGGGAGCCCCGGGGGCGTGGTAGTGTGGGAGATGGTGAGAGGCTGTGGCCTTGTGTTGGGGACAGAGAGATGCCGGGTCAAGGTACCGCTTGCCGCTCCAAAGATAATATGAACAACCTTTGATGTGAGCAGAGGGGAATGAAGGATTTACCAGTCTTTGATCTGCAGAAGAAGGCAGGTAGGTGTCTTTGTTTGGATTGAGTGAAGTCTCTTGTTTGGCTCCCTCGACAGTCTGACTTGTTTTTACACTGTAGAGTAGTAGAAAGCACAATATAGCCAAGTTGATAGTTTGCATTATTGACACATTTCCCTAGGTGCCATGGCGGTGTTTAGATTCAGATCCATTAGGCTAGGTATGCATTCTGTCTGTGTGTGCTAGCGTGCCTGGCTGTGTGGGAGGGATCTTTTCTGGATGGATCAGCAAGCCCAGGGAGACATAGACCCGTGTTTGTTCCAGTGCCATAATCAACAGAAGCACAGCACGCAACACACCATCTTACCTATCGTGACCTGACAGGGATGTTAGTTGACTGAAATGAGTGTGAAAACCCTTTTTCCATCTAGGCCTACCCTTCATAACCCTTCCCAGTTAGGGACTCCTGTCCAGTAAATAAACACTGTGGAAAAAAAATGAATCTCTTTATATTAAAACGTAGGGTTTTAGGAAGAACAGTCTTAATAGGCCTAAGTCTTTCAGGCTTAACATGCTCTCTTCCTCATCTAACTTCAATAATAAAGAATGGGGAAAAAAAAACATTATCTGGGTTTTTTGGTCCTCGGTCTGTCTTGGCCATGTAAGTCTGCCCCTTTAAGGGGATTTAAGCTACATTCACAATTTATTAGCGATGCACCAGTATATTGGTCAACAATTAGTATCTGATGATTATAGGCAAATAATGTAATAATTTTATGGGCTGATTCCTTAAAAATGGCAGGCTATTTCAGACCGATTGTGCTTTCATCTAAATAGATGTCTTATCTAATCCAGTCTAAAGTTATTTTTATTTGAATAGTTTTTTTTGCTTGGTTGCCTATTGTTTAATTGTTATTATTTATTCTATATTGCAGTTTTATTGATCAAGTCTAATAATTTATAAATACATTTATATCCAGGTATTGTATAATGTGCAATTACAGAAAGATAAATATTTTATTATCATATAATTTATCTATTCATTGTACTTATGTGACATAATTCTATCTTGGAGATATATGGAGAGTTTCCTGGGCTTCAAGCCTTGGTACTTGCTCTGACATGCCATATGATATATTTCAGATTTAAATTTACAAAGAATTGGCACATTTCTAAAACTGTGTTTTCACTTTGTCATTATAAGATAGATGGCAAAATAAATGAATTTAACACATTTTCAATGAAGTCCGTAACATAACAGAATGTGGAGGATGTAGTGATCTGGATAGCACCAAAGGCAGTGTATTATCCCTCTGGCATTTTGACTGTGTTTGAATAGGACATGCAGTGTTAAGGGATTCAAATGACAAGCTGAGATTGTCCTTAAGCCATCCGTACCTAAATGGGGGCAAACTTTCAATATTGGTCCAGGGTTGGTTTCTTGGTCTGTTTCTTGTCTGTGTAAATGCCTCCAACAAAGCAGTTTGCACTTGCAGGTGTGTTGTGTGTGTGTAAATATGTATATATACTACCGTTCAAAAGTTTGGGTTTATATTTTAGATTCTTCCAATGATCCACCCTTTGCCTAGATGTCTGCTTTGCACACTCTTTGCATTCTCTCAACCAGCTGAATTAGTCATCGCGTCATAATCCTGATGAAACCTTTTGGCAAATGGAGTGCAGCTCTTTGCATTATTTCACCATTCTTTTCATAGGGGATTTTTTTTATATTCCTCAATTAAGGTCTGTTTCTTGTGGTCACACAACACATCAGCATTTTTGATAACTGTTTAAATACGGCTAGGACAAGCTGACTTTTATTATTAACTTTGCCTACGTTTAGCCGTCACATTTCTGAAGAGTGTATTGCCCCAAATATGTTGACTAATGTCACCTTGTCCTAATGAAATTTACACAGTTATCAAAATAGTGAGGCGCTGGAGAGAAATGTCGCTGCACACCAAGCTTCCCACTGTAACATTTTCTTTCATGTTAGTCATGTCTCTCTACAAACTTAATCAACTTCTGCCTGACTCCTGGGTTTTTGGGAAGATACACTACGTTGCAATAGGCTCTGTGCCGAACGTATGTCAACTGAATTTGTGCCTAGAAAGTCACAGAAATTGAAAAGGGGGGGGAATTCCTGGAGCAACATTTATCAAAATGTCAGTGCATGTTTTTGATATTACTTATGTGATGATTATTGTACCTATGAAACTACCAAAATAACCGTTTCTAAGAAGATTTCAAAATAAGATTTTATTGGCCCGTTCAATATAATTGGATACAATTATTAAAGGGTAACAAAGGTCTGATATGAGTTTCCTTTTATTTTAGGCTTTATACAAACATTGCAATTTCAATAGGATGTGTAGACTTCTGTATGTGTGTGTGTGTGTGTGTGTGTGTGTGTGTGATGCATAGTCATGGGTGTGTTCAGAGGTGTGAACGAATTAGCCTGTTTGTTCTATAGTTGACCATACTGAACAGATGTATCCTGTTCTTGAAAACAGTCCGCCTGAATCAGCTCTTTCCTGTTAGAACCACAGTCAATATGGTGATGATGGAGAACGGTTCCACAAAATGAAAGGGGTGAACAGGTCAACTGTTAATGGTACCTATTGGGAGGGAACCACTTGAAGACATGGAAGGACAACTGATTCTACCCCATCAGCATGTGTTTTTGCCTAGGCTGTTATTCACCCAAAACAGACTAAGGCCTACAAGTAGTAGTCGTTATTATTCAGCCACTTTACTAGAAGAGACTTGTGTTACATTTCCTCCTGTGGAAATTATTTTCTCTTGTCAATTAACCTGAGCAGTGTCCCCTTGTGGACATTCTCTACAGGACGTGTCCACTGAACTGGGAAAGATAGCTGTATATGATAGCCTCCTTTAGGATGTTGGACTGCTGTGTTACTTTATTTAATCACCTGTGGGATGAATATATAAATGTATTGGTAGTGAGGAATGGGGGGGTTAGTCGTGTATCACCACATGTCAACATCTGGGCTTGAACGAGACATCTATGTCACTCAGCCTTTCCCATGTTTATTTTGTGAAACATTTCTTTAGTTTTCTTTATTTTCCTCTGTATTTTGTTTATTCTTAAATATTTAGCGTTTCTGTATATCTTGATTTTTGTCTCTATGTGTTTCTATGAAATATGAATATATTTTAGTAAAACTAAAAATAAACCTGAGCAGTGTCTTTCTCTCCTGTATACAGAAGCAGACAACACTACATTAGGTTAATTGACTTGCTCAGGGGAGAAAAAAAGCAGATTTTTCATTTTGCTGACTCGGGGAATCGATCTAGCAACCAATTGTTTACAGGTTAGATTATCTGACTTATAGGCCACCAGCCCGATAATGTAACCGTTCTATACCATGACTCAGATAACTACTGACTGGTCAGTCCATATCCATTGAAACCACATAATTTCCCTGTATCCTGACTATTGTAGGAGACAATGCTGGACTACTTCCTTGTGTTCCTGGTACTACCTAGCCACTGTTTGTCTTTGTATTGATTTGGTTTCCCTTCCCAATTGGTGTGATTATCATAATGGTAATAAGATGCAAAGGGGTTTATGTTGACTGTGGGATCTGGGGTGGCCAGTTCTAATTCTATCCCTCGCTGCAATCGAGACTCTGATTACGCTCATAAATTAACTGGACACATGGCATTAGGCCACATGACAGAGCTGGATCATGTACAAGGCTGAGTGGACAGGAAATGTTAATTGGGTGTCCTGTGTCTCGGCTGGGTCTGTGAGACAAGGGCGAAGAGAAACCCCCGGCATGCCTCGCTGAGCCAATTACACCGGGTGAGTTTGCTCTTTGGCAGGGTGTAGACACGGAGGCATGCAGTGCAGTGATGGAGACCAGGCAACACTGCACTCCGTGGTGGACTAGAAGTAGCATGCCGAGCTTCAGCCTTGAGACGTCACCTTTCTACACCAAAACAAACATAATCATCAAAAGCTCAGGGGAAGACAAACGGTGGAGCAAAGTGTAATTTGAGAGGAACAGGTTGGAAAATCAGGAAATGCAGAGACTATTTAAGAGTCTCTGCTTCTGTCTGGGTTGCGTTTTTAGATCGGTGCATTGTTTCAGAAGCTTGGGAGAGGCCCAAGCGCTTTACCCTCCTTACAATTCACATGCATCTTGGCAGTTAATAGAGGCTCCAGGCTGGACGCACTGAAAGTATACGTTGACGGAAAACGTTGTTAGCATCGCCTAACGTCTATGTCTCCTGTCTGTCTTTCTGTCTCCTTGCCGCAGATGAGAGGAGCCTGATCCGGGTGGGGGGGGGAAGCGCGCTACTCATCAGCCTCAGATAATGCTCCTTGCCCACGCCGCCCGGAGCCGCAGCTGAGGAAGGAACAGACAGTCTAGTCGGGGAGCCCCGTGGGGAGGGCAGCCATGTCCCACCACCAACACAGGAACCCCAGCCAGGCGAGCCACCGCGCCACCAGCACCGAGGAGAGGTGCTCCACGCCCCTCCAGCAGCACCACCACAAGACGTCCACGCCCACGCACAAGAGCGCCTCGTCCTCCTCCTCATCCCAGCGCGACGGACGCCAGGTAAGCAGGGCAAGCCCAGCCGACAGACGGGGGGGGGGCGAGACACCATCAGCTGCTTTGGGGACAGTGACTAGCGCGGCGGTTGGTTGCCTGGTCCTCTGAGACTGACTGGGACAGACCGGCTGGAAGTGGCAGCTCATAGACCGTGACTTGTTATGGAGAGCCCTGCTATCATAATGATGTGTGCTGCCGACAACTTGGTAACGGATTGGATGTCACTAGCTATTGTCAGTATTGTGGTGTTTTATCTGGTATTGTGTTGCAGAGTGGCGGTGACAATTCCAAGCATTTAGGCTTAGCTGTGTCCTCTGTTGACCGTGCCCCTAAATGTTCGCCCCATTAGGCGTACCACGCGGAAGCCTTCCTTCTCCTGTCTCGCCCTGTGAACTAAAGTGCTGTATCACCGTGGCCCTGAGAAACAGGACACTGCACTAGAATCCATGACGTCACGGCTTTTCCGACGGCGGGTCGTGAATTATGCACGAGGCAGAGAGAGAAGGCCCCAGCTCGATTGGTCTGCTGAGCATGTGGCACGCTCTGGTATGCTCTGCTGTGTGGGAGCTGAATTCCCCCGTAACCATGGGAGATTGCTCTCTGAAGAGGAGTTCTCTGGGGAGCCTGAGGCCCACACTGTACACTCACTGTATCTGCCCGAGGACAGGTCTAACCCACGGTGTACAAAACAGGCCCTGTGAGCGTCTTCTCGCCTGTTCCTCCCCAACTTAACCCTGACGTCGCTAGCGTATTCATGTGCCTTTCCCACTCCTCTGATTGGATGAGTTTAATTGAAGTGGCGGGTGAAGGAGGCGCGCACGACGATCAAGGCGCATGTCCAATTGATTCACCTTACTTTGTCCTTTGTGAGACTGTGATGCCTACAGCATGTTATTGGCCCATAGTGACTGCAGTTCTATTTCATTACTGTAGTAATTTACCATAGATCCAGTTTAAGTCCCAGTGGATTGTCTTCAGTACACAGCTATTGTTGTGCTGTGATTTATTATTACTGGCTTATCCCGTGTCTTCATTGGCTCTGAGTTGAAAGGCACCACTAGCCGCAGCCCTGCTCTGCGTCGCCATCACCATGGTGACGCCTTAACCGAAGCACCAGGACTAATCTAGATAACTCTGTGATTCTGTGTTGTCTGTGGATAGCTTGTGAAGAGAGTGTTCAGTGCGTATTGGTGTGTGCCTGAGAGAGTATTTAGTGAATTGATTGTGTATATGTGGGTTTCAGGGAGTGTTTACTGTTTTTATTGTGTAGCCTATATGTTTGTTTGAGTGAGTAGAGGATTTTTCTGTATCTGTGTGTTTGAGAGAGTATTTGGAGTATTTTTCTGTATCTGTGTGTTTGAGAGAGTATTTGGAGTATTTTTCTGTATCTGTGTGTTTGAGAGAGTATTTGGAGTATTTTTCTGTATCTGTGTGTTTGAGAGAGTATTTTCAGTATTTTTCTGTATCTGTGTGTTTGAGAGAGTATTTTCAGTATTTTTCTGTATCTGTGTGTTTGAGAGAGTATTTTCAGTATTTTTCTGTATCTGTGTGTTTGAGAGAGTATTGGAATATTCAGCGTGCATCTGCGTGTGTTCTGCTGGAGAAGGTTTCCGTCCTCCCCAGGGCTCTGGGAAGCGGTGCAGTCAGACAGCAGACCCAGGAAAAGGCTGTGGTGGGCTGGGCTGCAGGGCGTGTGTGTGTGGGGAAGGAGTGAGTGCAGTGGCTATTCCTGTAAGGGAAGCCTTAATGAGATCCAGCCCCTCTTGGATCATAACGTGTCACTTCCCCTTGTGCTGCTGACCTGCACAAAACACTCTGGAGACCATCACAAGTGCTATGGAAGACACCTCGTGCAGTATCTTACACACACAGACAGAAACACACAGACACACATGCATACACAGGCACTGATTCAGCACACAGTATTCACTCAAACCTATAGGCCTTAATGGGCATCTGTCGTCTGTTGGTGACACAAGATGGTTTTGAGACATTGAGAAAGAGGCATCTGAAACAGCAGCTTCCCTGTATGTTTCGACGGCAGATGAAAAAGTGATGAACCGCCTGTGCTGTTGACAGAATGAATGTCCACCCTTTTCACTGTGGTGAAGTGCAGCCATTTATCCAACCAAGCTCTTGTTTTGTGCTTGTCTTTTTCCCCGTGTCCAACCACCAAGTCCAATTTTTCTTAAACTATTTTCTTCTTTTTTTTTAACCAGGCTACCCCATTGAGGTCAAAATAGCTTTTTCATTTCTCCCAAAAGAGACCTGGCTAATGTACTGTCTGTGAGATGTTGGGAATCCTTGAAAGAGATGACAAACACCCTACCAGTTCTGTGCTGAGGTTGGCCTCCAGATCCTCTCCTTGATGGACAGTCCATGGCCAGTCTGTTATGGGGGTGGGGGGGTGGGGTACTGTAAATGTGCCATCTGTTGCCGTCAGTGGAGCGTAGAGCCGACACACTACCGCTGCCCATTCCTACCTGCCTTCCCAAACTGCCAGAAATCCCCTCAGGACAGATTCTCCATTATAGGCCAGGCATCTTCCTTCTGCTCTACAGGTTTACCTTGGTGCTCTTCTCCCTTTCCACTCATGCAGTGCACTACTTCTGACCAGGGCTCAGTATGGGGCGGTCCAAACAAACCTTAAGTTTATTGTCTCAGAGTGGATGAAGTCATTTCTGAGGACAGTGCCGATTTCCTCAGCACTCTCCGTGGTGAATTGGTAGTGATGTCTTGTGGGAGGTCAGTTGCCTGCAAGTTAAGTCATGTTTTTAGTCCGGAGCTAGCGTTCTCCTCTGACCAAGTATGTACCGCCAAATACTTCCTGGTTGAGTGAGCAGTGTGATTACAAGCAGAATGCCCAGGCAAGATGTGCATCAAGTCTTGATCTTAAAGAAAAACATTTTTGGGAACATTCTGAATTTATTTTTGTTTGAAAAATAAAACTAATTTCTAAATATGGCTTAGGGCAAAATTTTACTTGAAATGCATATACTTTTTGGGAGATTTACCATAGCAAAAAGTCTGTCTTATCTCATTGATAGCCATTTTAGAAAGAAATAAACTAATAAAACATTTTTTTTTAAATAAAGAGAAATTACTTTTATGGATTTTACAACCTCTTTTATGGATGTTTCACCTTTTTATGGATGTTACATGCTCGGTTATGTTACACAGTTAAGGATTATTATCTTATTAAATCAGGAAATTACTAGATGTATTAATGGATGCTCAGGTTGACCCTTGATGGAAGTGCCCATATAGGGAACAGGACGCCATGTCGCATTCATCCAGTGGTGACATGATGTCCCTCTACGTGACATCTCATCAGTAGCACAGTGGCACATCTCCACACAGACTCCATTTTATTGCAAATCAAAATCCAGAATTGCTTGTTACAGTCTGATTGGCAGTTATTATCAATGCCTGGCACTTAGGCTGTCTGCTGTTGATCGGCTGTTGGTTGATGCTAATTCCCAGTTGGTACTTGGTGTGTTTCTTGCATTAACATCCGTCAAGTTGGGCCTGTATGCTTTCGGTGTTCAGCTGCAAATCACTGCCTGGTGAGTTTCTTTAGTTAGTTACAAAAGACCAGAGAAATGCTCTTCACAAAGTCTTTTTCTCAGTGTTGTGGGGTTAGCATTAGCTGAGGGTGTTTGTTGGTGCATCAGTACACAGTGAACACGCCAGTATTCTCTTAATGCCCAGGCGCTATGCCGCTGTATTTCCTCAATATGCTGCAGTCTTGTCTGTTCTCTGACTGGCTGTACCTCGGTGCTGCTTTTCCAAAGCAGATTCTCTTGGAAGACAGATGGTTCAGATGAAGCCGTCATGGGATCTTTGTTCTTGCTGCTGTGTACAATAGGTTTTGATATTTATAGGCCCGATTTACTCTAAGATGTCCCCAAGGACCGATTGTCCTTTCGGCTGTTTCAAAACACCTTACCTACGGTAAGGCTTTTATTCATTGCATTGTAGAGGTGAATGTAGGCTACATTCCAGTGTGTTTCGATAGGTAGGCAGGTCTCAAGGGAGTCACAGAGATCATTTAGGCTCAGTGACGTATCGGGTAGTTTGTTACCTTATCAGGGAAGACATCAATAGCCTGGTCATTAATACGCAGGTTTATAACTCTTTCCAAACCGATAGATGCATAATGCATCACAAGCATTAAAGCAGCAAAATAATCAGAAAGTTGCATCCTGTGGATATCATGGCTATTAAATTATTTTCCAGTGTAGTAAAACCAGGTAGGGAAGATTGGCTGAAAGCTTTTAGGAAGGAAGGTTCCTATCATAAATGCTTTATTAGGCTCAGGTCCTCATGTGGTACGGCCACAAATAAGCTCCTTCATAAAAACAGTGTTATTTTGATCCTTAGGATGTTTGACTTTTGAGAGGATGTTGAGGTAGTAAATAGTTTAACCTTTGTTGTCGCATAAGCTAGCTTTTATTTACTGTCATGTTGATATACCTTTTTAGTTAGAACAATGACTCTGCATTTTAATAATAATTTCAAGGGGAAGTTGTTTTAGTAGACGGAGGCTTTGCTCTGGTTCTTCATTGTCTGTTAACACACCTGGAGCTCTGGAAACCTGTTTACTGGGACAACAACATGCTAGTATTATCATTGGCACAACATCAGTCCATCTGCCCTCCAGCATCGTGAGGACAGATTTAGGGATGTGGTCTGTTCCTTTTCCTATTGAAGGAAGAGCAAAAATATCCTACATGTTTTTTATTTAAGTGTCTTCTGTTTTAAATTAATTCCTTTGAAATGTATTTTTTGGGGGATGGTCTGTTGAACTTTTCAAATCGAGGGATTAGAATGGCAAGGCTGCTTTGGGGTTTGAACTGGGATAGAACAGAACAGTCCTAATCTCTGAAACACAGAAGTAAAATGTCATGTAATGTGCTCAGCTGGTTCATTCATTTCTTTGTTCAAATGTTCTAGAGGTGAAAGACTCCACCCCACACGAATGGAAATTCCAAGCCAAACCAACCTCTTCTGATATTTCACCTTTGTTTATCATCCATGTGGACTAGAAGTACGCTAGATGTTTTCTACACATCTATTTAGAATCTTAGCATCTCGCCTTGTTTTAAATCACCGCAACAGTTGGAATAGAACATATAAACTATCAAAAGAGACGTTTATGCATGCCTGGCAATGGTCGGAGGCATAACATTACCTTGATCAATGGATTTCACTTATAATGGAAATACAGCCAAAACCAACACACAGATGTCAACATTGCATACATGATTATGACCGGGCATGTGCACTGCTGTTGACAGGTCACATTTAACTAGTTTGTTAACAAATCACTCCTTTAACCTATTTCACGTTTACTCCTTTGAATTGTTTGCAGAGCTTCAACTGTAAACAGTGATTTTAATCCTCCAAATCTCACGGTGCTAGTTGTGTTTAGAGTAAGCTTCAAATGATGCAGTCATCGCTCAGGCTGTTGTTTGCCCTAGGCCCAGTCATGACATCCATTGGCTGCCTTTCCACTAAGCTGGTGGGGGAAATGCAACATTAATTTAACTCTCGGGCAACTTCAACCCAGTCCTCCTACTCATAATGGCTTTGGCTATTGCTCTGCTCATGCATCATTTCAGATGAACTTTTCGATAATAATGTATGCTTTACTGGCTAAGTATATTAACCCTCAATGAGATAAAAAAAAAAAGTGTTAAAATCTACTTTGACTGCCTGTAAGTTTCGAGCTTGTTGTTTTTACCCACGTAATAAGACGGAACACTAATTATGAAAAGAATAGACTCATTTGTGTTGGAACGCCGCGTTAACCTCCATCACAACACTAACTGCTTACTAACTTCATGTTGATTCTATACAGAAGTCATCGCATCAGAGGCAACTGCGGTTTTCATTCACTTAGAATTGTTCAAAACAGAACTATTTCTATAAAAAACAGTCGTCTTTGTGATGGATGGTGACTACATGGTCGCATTGTGAATAACAGTATAAAATAAACCCCAGTGTGGCTGAGACATAAACATACAGAGAGATTTTCTCTATGGTTGTCTGTGCAACCGAAGCTCCTCATCAACAACAAAAAGGCGTCATTAAGAGATTCTCCAGGGTCTTCTAAATGAGGCCAGCAGTCTAGGACGCTTTCATAACAGCCTCATCCTCCTCCTCTTTGTCAGGTCAGCATCATATTTTTCCATTCTCAAAGGAAACAGGAAACACCACAGTATTGCCGTGAGGGTGATTCTGGTGGTAGTGTTTGGAGCTGAACCGTGGTCACAGGGTTCCTATTTGTGTCTGGAGCCTCATGCCCATCCTAAGGAACCCAGGCTATAAACCAGCCCTCACCAGTTTAGGCACTGCCTTCAACCAATCTGACACGTCCAAATGACCAGTGACAAAATCTAATAGAAATGAAGCTAATGCTGCTTGTTATCTCCTCCCACTCATTCCTGGCAGATTCTTCCGTTTACCCACACAGTCTGGCCAAGTCAGATTACAACAGGCCTGATACCGGCTGTGGTCTGCACTGTGTTGGATGAAAGACCACGTTAGGCTCATTTGTTCTACACTGAGGTCATGTCAACTTAGTCATCTTCATTATGATGTCTAATGTGGTTTACTCACATTCATACAGACACCCATATGTTTGTAGTTCTGTCCAGTTGTGGACCAGAAAACCGGAAATTCATGTTCCCTAGCCCTTAGTAACCTAACCTTTATGCCTAAACTTACCTAGTCATAAATAAATAAATAACCATAAATAAACATAAATAACCCTATACCCATAATGCTCAAACATAAACGTAACCCCAATTGTATCACTATGCTCATATGTTTTCTCTTTAACCCAACCCCTAAAAACGGGAAAATCTAATTTTTCTGTGACTATGCGGGACAAGAAACCTTGCAGGGACGGATTTGACAGGTTATACTGTTTCTGAGGACAGCTGGACCCGATATGTACACATGGATGTAGATAACACACAAACATTTTAGGAATCTGTAACCGTAACCCCAAAAACAGAATATTAACCCCAGATCTAACCCAGAATCACTTATTCTAACCTCAACCCCAATTTAAGCTTTTACCGTAGATCTTACCCTTTTTCCTTGTGTAGACCGGTTAAATGTTCCTTATTTTATTATCATTGAGTTTTTGGTCCCCAGTTGGATAGTAAACATACGCACACACACACACCTGACTGAGGAGGTCGTTACAAGGGTGTAGGTGTGTTTTTGTGCTCAGCAGCGCAGCAACAGTTTGTTTTGCCCAGGGAATTGGTTATTAAGGCCTCATGGTCCTTCATAACCTGTTGTAATCCCTGGGAAGTGAGGGCTCAGCCTGTCATGCAAACCCAGACGCCCACACACACACACACACGCGCACACAGACACACACACACACACTGGGCTGTCAGCGCTGCAGGGGTCCAGCTCATTAGCAGGCACCTAATACGGGTTGGTATTGAGCTGTGACCTCAGCGGACCATCACTTGGCCCACGCATCCCAGTGGGTCTCAGTCATAGCGGGACAGTTCTGCTGCGTCTTACGTCTCCCCGCCCGACTCCGCCCCCCCGGCACCTCCAAACCACAGAGGGCGGCTGCGATTTGCAGAGCCAACCGAAACAGCAGAGCAGGCTAAGGGAAACCTAATGGAGTAGAAATGCTGAATGGGCTGAAAGATCTTCAATCTGGCACTATTTTGGTGAATAGGTAAACCGGAATTCCCAGGTGTATTTATTACAGTTAATTGTGCTGGCTGTATTTCTGTTGTCTCTGTATTTCTGTTGTCTCTGGTAGGATGTATTATTCATAGTGCTTACAGGGAGCAGGATGTGGCCCCGGCCTTTTCACAACTGTTGCTATTTTCTTTGTCGTTCTCGCTGGGCCTGGAGAAGTGAACAGATAAGGTCAGACATGGCCCTGTTTTTTGTTTCTTTACATCCCTAGGAGGCAGACAGCTGGGAAATCATTGAGGGGCTGAAAATCGGCCAGAGCAGCGTCCAGAGGCCAGATAAACATGAGGGCTTCATGCTGAAGAAGAGAAAATGGCCACTCAAAGGTTGGCACAAGGTAAGGCCTGATGGCTGACTATTAAACAAAAAACATAAATGTAATTGTCACCGAAACCCTTTCAGAAATAAAAAAAAGTAGCATACTGTTATTGACCTAGTCAATGTCTGTTGTTGTTTTTCCACAGCGGTTTTTTGTCTTGGATAATGGGATGTTGAAGTACTCCAAGTCGCCCATTGATGTGAGTAACTCTGACTAGTTGCCATAAGGCAGGGACAGAGGGCTCGGACTGGGCAAGGACGGAGGGCATCCTTGGTTGGCATCACTATGGCACCATGGTGACTCAGCAGAAACACCCCCAGGGTCACTGCCCATTGTGTTCCAGCTAACCATGTCAGTCTGCAGGAAATCTCTAAATGACCAGCAAAACTGCTGCGTCCACACTAATCAGATGAGTCTAAAGAGCCCTCTTTGAGACACTGCTTCCTGGAAGCAGCCGTGCTGTTGTCAGCCTCGATCTCTGTGAAACGAACTGGCAAACTGGCCTTACTGCATGATGTTGACTGGCCTTCACTGTCTTGTCTAGATTCAGAAAGGCAAGCTGCATGGTTGCATTGATGTGGGACTCTCAGTCATGTCCATCAAGAAGAGGGCCCGCCGCATCGACTTGGACACAGAGGAGCATATCTACCATCTCAAGGTAGGTTTGATGGATGTATGGGCGAGGGGTCTCCGACCAATTGGGCCATGAGAGCTTCTGCTGTTGCTTTCAATTACACATGGTTCTCAGTTCTCTCCAGCAAAGTTTCTGTGGTGAACACAAAAGAGTAAAATGAGGTTTCATGAAGAATTCTTCAGCAGGCCCTATAAAATATTTTACATTTTTCCCCAAGTTATGTAAAAGTCTTTTTTTATTATTATTATTATTATTCAAAGAGAAAAAAAACTGAACGAGATGTTCTTAATCCAGGTCAATGACAAAATCCCATCAGAATGTTTTTTGGGGGTCTGTAAAATTGCATTTTAAAATTGAATCTCTTAAATTGCACATTGAGCAAAAAATATTTTCCCTTTATTGCACATCAAGCAAAACAGGAATGAGCCGGTCTGGGATGGGGCAAGATGCAGAAATGAAATGCCAGATATGGTTACGTTTGGATTATTAAGCCAGTGATGTCTAGACAGGGCTGGGTTAATGTCAATGTTGGGTTGATTAGGTAGTTGAAGGGAGCCAGTGGTGTCTGATACTTTGGATATTTGTTCATGACAATTTCTATGTAGTCTAGGTGACCGTGGCGTCAATCTAACACCAGGCTCTTTCCCCTTTGTTTCTCTCCTTCACTCTCATCTCTTTACAGGTCAAGTCTCCAGACATCTTCGATGCCTGGGTGATCAAACTGCGACACCATCGTCTCTACCGGCAGAACGAGATTGTCCGCTCCCCCCGAGACGCCACCATAAGGACATTTCCACCGCCTGCCAGCGCTGAGTCCCCCATACCTCACCCACACCCCCACCCCCAGCCAGCCCCCTCCCCCGCTGCAGGACAACATGACGTAAAGGTGGGCCTCTCTTCCCTGGCGGTTAGCTCGGCACAGTTGTTCTCTGCTGTGGTAAGCTGAGCTCTTTTCTGTCTGACTCAGGTTGGCTTCATATAGTGATTGGCCCTAACCTCGTCCCCAGGCTCTGTTTCTTTTGCATATAGAAACCTGGTAACACGGATCTTCAAAGTGGAACTTGAAAGGGGTATTATCAAATTGGAGGGGTGAACTGGGCCGAGCCTGCAGCGGTTATATCAGATTGGACTTCTGTACAATCTGCAATTAATTCATATTTTCTGTCGTACTGACTATTTTATCATTGGGATGAGTAGGGTATTTCAAGTTTATGCAATTCCCAGATCCGTACTGATTTTCTGATCACACTTCCTCGTTTGGCACTTGCATTGCCTACTCTCTGAAGTCCATGTACAGTTGGGGGGTTCTAAGGGGGATGCTAGATCAGTGAATGGACTAAGGACAATGGGGAGAACAAGTATTTGATACACTGCCGATTTTGCAGGTTTTCCCACTTACAAAGCATGTGGAAGTCTGTAATTGTAGAAATCTGTAAAATGCCAATTAATTATTTAAAAATCATGCAATGTGATTTTCTGGATTTTTGTTTTAGATTCCGTCTCTCACAGTTGAAGTGTACCTATGATAAAAATGACAGACCTCTACATGCTTTGTATGTGGGAAAACCTGCAAAATCAGCAGTGTATCAAATACGTGTTCTCCCCACTGTAAGCAGCCGATGGCTTCCGTTCTAGTTCCATTCTGAGTCGCTGTGAATCCAGGTCAGTCGACAGATAGAGCCGTCTGGTGGACGAGATTATGGCGGCTTCCATATGCAAAGATATAAAGATTTCAATATAAAGCCACTCAACCTTTTCATTTGTGACTGCCTCTCCTACTGCCAACAGCCATTTTCAGTTACAGGGCATATTATAAGACTAACGGCTCAAAATCTGAACTCAGATATGGCCTTAATGTTCTAATGGCGCGGGTTGTTCTGTATCTCCTGCAGCGCTATTTGTCAGATCTTCCTGCGTAGATGTAAATGTTCTAGATAAGCAGGGTGCTACAGTATCTCCTCAGTACTGTGAGGCCTGCCACCTAGTGCCTGTGAAGGTGTTTGGGCAGATGTCCCCCCAGGAGGTTAGTGTCTCTGGCAGACTTAAGTCATTAGGCCTCATCAAACAGGCCTGTATTCGGAGCAGCTGGGCCTGTGTCTGGGTCTGCCCGGCCTCCTGCGGATCAGCCCTCTCACAGGGCCTGGGTCTACAAAGAACCGCGCCTTTGAAGTGGTGATAATGATGCACAAAATCGTTACTTTTCCAAATCGGAAATCTTTGATGGTTTTCGAGATATTGAGCGGAACGCCACGCACAGTGTACCTCTTTTAAAAACATACAGTATAATACCCATTTCTCTTACAAAGCATGAATTCTTTGATTTTTGTCTTTGAAGGCATGAGTTCTTCACTTGGCATGGGGGGAAAAAAAGGTTTGAGTTGTAGTGGTCTAAGACGCCGCAGCGCAGAACATTTGAGCCATTGCTAACTTAAGTCCATGTCTGTGGCATGCAGACCACGCCCGAGGGGCCTACACAGTGCATGCCCTGTAGGTGTTGTGGTACTATTGCTGAGGCGGGTTAACTTACCAAGCATGTTTCTCCCTGTCCTCCAGCAGCCCAACCCCACACTCCTCCCACCGTGGCAGTCCTCCCCCGTTCCCAGCAGCAGCAGCCTGCCGGCCTCCTACAGTAACGGACAGAGCAAGGTGGCCGCATGGCTCCAGGAGTCAGAGGAGATGGACAAGTGCACAGAAGGTGAATACCATATTCCTTGTTTCCTTCCAACCACCGTCACTGTTGAAAGGCGTCCATTCCTCCCGCTGATTACAGCCATCCATCCAACGACTAATATATTTGCTTTCGCTGCCAACAGGAGAACCTAAGGGTCTAAAACGAGGTCAGAGTTTGATGCTGTTACAAAGTCATTAAAGATAATTCCTAGTTTATTTCCATCTGACTACATTAATATATAAAGGAGTTGCATAGACACATTCAGTATAATTCATGAGTTGAATCAAGGCCTACAGTATTACGATGCAGGAAGGGTTTTACTTGGCACAATCATTTATGTGATTGCAAATTGTAATGATTCCTATAGAAAGAGTATTTTCAAAAAACTTAAACCAATACTGTTCCTCAAAAAGGATACATATGTCACGTCCTGGCTATGCCCCTAGCCATCTCTGCGCTGGGCTCGGGGCATAGTCAGGACAGGACAGGAGGTGGCACATCTAGCCACCTCCAATTCTTTTGGTCTCCCCAATTGGAGGCAGGTGTCGGTCGTTGCCTCCAATTGGGGACCCTATTTAAGTCCCTTGTTTTGCTTTGCCAGTGTGGTTCTTTTCTGGGTTTTTTTTTTTCCTCCTGTGTATCAGTTAGCACACGTCACTGGTTGCTGCTTTTTGTTTTGTTTGGGTCCTTTTGTTTCATTAAACATGGATTATTCCTGTTATTTCGATTCTGCGCCTATGTCCTTCCACAACTCAGCCGCTGACAACATAATAGGGAATAATAGTTTATTTCTAGCTGTTTATTTGCAAGGCTGATTCAGAGAAGCAGGATGTTTCGCTAGTACACACATGCTGGAGGAGAACACTTTCCACAGCCCACCACCACAATTTAATATACATTCACACAATAGAGGTGTGAAAGTAGTACCAGTCTGGGAATCCATGTGTCGCCATGTGGGGTTTGTTACTGTGTTGAGAATGGGCAGTGTCCTTCAGTTTCTTTGCCACCTTGGACATTTGTGTGACTGGACCTTCTCAAATCTTGTTCACGAGTGAGGGAAGGATGGAACGGGAGATTGACAGACGGATCGGTGCAGCTTCTGCAGTAATGCAGTCAATGTATCGGTCTGTCGTGGTGAAGAAAGCTGAGCCGCAAGGCGAAGCTCTCGATTTACCAGTCAATCTACGTTCCTACTCTCACCTATGGTCATGAGCTTTGGGTCATGACCGAAAGGACAAGATCCCGGATACAGGCGGCCGAAATGAGCTTTCTCCGCAGGGTGGCTGGGCGATCCCTTAGAGATAGGGTGAGAAGCTCGGTCACCCGGGAGGAGCTCAGAGTAGAGCCGCTGCTCCTCCACATCGAGAGGGGTCAGCTGAGGTGGCTTGGGCATCTGTTTCGGATGCCTCCGGAACACCTTCCCGGGAAGGTGTTCCGGTCCCGTCCCACCGGGAGGAGACCCCGGGGAAGACCTAGGACACGCTGGAGGGACTATGTCTCCCGGCTGGCCTGGGAACGCCTCGGTGTCCCCCCGGAAGAGCTAGAGGAAGTGTCTGGGGAGAGGGAAGTCTGGGCATCCCTGCTTAGACTGCTGCCCCCGCGACCCGGCCCCGGATAAGCGGAAGAAGATGGATGGATGGATGGATGGACCTTCTCAAATAATATTTGAAGACACCTGATGTATTCCATTTGTGTCATTGAACGTATAAATTGTGCAGCAGTGTTAAATAAGCAGCTCTTTGAAAAGTGTTAAATCAACACCCTCATTCAAACCCTTTCAAATTATTACATTGTCCACCAACAGGGTTAAATGTCTCCAGATACACACGACTGCCCAATCCACCTGACTGTCCACAACATATGAATAATTTAGTAAATGGAAAATATACAAATATATACAAATTGAAAAAATATTGTAATGTGAATAACAATGAGGATGCCAATGGATAAAGTGACAAGTACAATATTAGTTTTTACATATGCATTTTTTCGGGAGAGTGGGGATATATAAATTGTGCATTAGTAATAGTAACACAGCCTGAGCATTAATGAATAGTAAAAAGATCCTGGTTGCAGCAGTTATGAAGTGTGCGTGTGGCAAGAATGTACAGTCAGGTGTGTAAAATGGTAATAGCTGTCAAATGTTTGCCCCCTCTGTGGTTGGGAGAATCTCAATTGCATTTGCTCTATTCGTCTCACCTCTCCGTCTCAAAACCCCTTGGATTTGAATGTCAGAGGCCCCTCCCCTGAAAATCTTATCCATTGGGTTTTGAGAAAGAGGTAAGTTGCAATGATTTGAGGAATCAAGGAAATACAATGGATATTCTTGCTTTGGTTTCTTCTATCGTCACCAGCCTCTTAAAGCTCATTGGGGGAGAGAATTGAATGTTATGCAGGACAACAAGACATACTGTGAGGGAAAAAAGTATTTGATCCCCTGCTGATTTTGTACGTTTGCCAACAGACAAAGAAATTATCAGTCTATAATTTTAATGGTAGGTTTATTTGAACAGTGAGAGACAGAATGACAATAAAAAAAATCCAGAAAAACTCATGTCAAAAATGTTAGAAATTGATTTGCATTTTAATGAGTGAAATAAATATTCGACCCCTCTGCAAAACTTTGTACTTGGTGGCAAAACCCTTGTTGGGAATCACAAAGGTCAGACGTTTGTTGTAGTTGGCCACCAGGTTTGCACACATCTCAGGAGGGATTTTGTCCCACTCCTCTTTGCAGATCTTCTCAAAGTCATTACGTTTTCGAGGCTGACGTTTGGCTACTCAAACCTTCAGCTCCCTCCAGAGATTTTCTATGGGTTTAAGGTCTGGAGACTGGCTAGGCCACTCCAGGACCTTAATGTGCTTCTTCGTGAGCCACTCCTTCGTTGCCTTGGCCTTGTGTTTTGGATCATTGTCATGCTGGAATACCCATCCACGACCCATTTTCAATGCCCTGGCTGAGGGAAGGTTTGACGGTACATGGCCCTGTCCATCTTCCCTTTGATGCAGTGAAGTTGTCGTGTCCCCTTAACAGAAAAACACCACCAAAGCATAATGTTTCCACCTCCATGTTTGACGGTGGGGATGGTGTTCTTGGGGTCATAGGCAGCATTCCTCCTCCTCCAAACACGTTGAGTTGAGTTGATGTCAAAGAGCTTGATTTTGGTCTCATCTGACCACAGCACTTTCACCCAGTTCTCCTCTGAATCATTCAGATGTTCATTGGCAAACTTCAGACGGGCCTGTACATGTGCTTTCTTGAGCAGGGGGACCTTGCGGGTACTGCAGGATTTCAGTCCTTCACGGCTCAGTGTGTTACCAATTGTTTTCTTGGTGACTATGGTCCCAGCTGCCTTGGGATTATTGACAAGATCCTCCCGTGTTGTTCTGGGCTGATTCTTCACCGTTCTCATGATCTTTGCAACTCCACGAAATGAGATCTTGCATTGAGCCCCAGGCTGAGGGAGATTGACAGTTCTTTTGTGTTTCTTTCATTTGCGAATAATCGCACCAACTGTTGTCACCTTCTCACCAAGCTGCTTGGCGATGGTCTTGTAGCCCTTTCCAGCCTTGTGTAGGTCTACAATCTTGTCCCTGACATCCTTGGACAGCTCTTTGTTCTTGGCCATGGTGGAGAGTTTTGAATCTGATTGATTGTTTCTGTGGACAGGTGTCTTTTATACAGGTAACACGCTGAGATTAGTGTGCTCCAAATCTCAGCTTGTTACCTGTATAAAAGACACCTGGGAGCCAGAAATATTTCAACTATTATGTTGTCAAATACTTATTTCACTCATTAAAATGCAGATCAATGTATAACATTTTCGACATTGCGTTTTTCTGGATTTCTTTGTTATTCTGTCTCTCACTGTTCAAAAAACCTACCATTAAATTATAGACTATTAATTTCTTTGTCAGTGGGCAAACGTACAAAATCAGCAGGGGATCAAAAAAATAATCCCTCACTGTAGCAAGCAAGTTTTTGATGGCCTAAAGCATATTCAATATATTAATATAATTATTGATTATTATTTATTTCACTGATTTCTCAAAATAATAAATGTTTTCTATATATATATTATACATTTTATATTACAATATCAACTTTGATATTTGTACAGTATATATGTAGATAAATAATATTTAAATATATATATTTATTGCTGTTGTTTATCTTTGTCATTCCACAGCATTGTTTAGCATAGTCAGAAGTTGACTACAGCACAAGAAGACCTGATTACTTCACATGACAAAAAACATTCAAGTGTCCATAATTAATGTGGCATTTTCATAATGACATGTTGAGGATTTGTTGTCTTATGGTCTCGTTTTGCCAGTCTAGACCTTTATTGTGATGTGTTTTTTTTCTGGAACCTTTCTCATGTCCTGAACACTGCAGTGACAGTGAGAAACGATGAGTCACATTTGCCGTGGCCTTTATGCATGTGACACATTGCCTTGTGCTTTCCAGAGCTCGCCCGCTGCCAGTCCAGTCTGATTGAGCTGAGCAAGTTACTCCAGAGCCTGGAGATCTTACAAAGGACCCAGTCAGCGCCCAATTTCACTGACATCCAGGTAACACACGCTGACACGATTGCAGGCGCACACACACACATGCAGACGCACACACACGTACAAGACACTCGGACACAAGAACACACAGCAGGAGTAGAGAGAATGTCAGCACAGTGGTGTCTGAGTATTGTTAATGTGAATCCCAGACTCTCTCCTGAGGGAGGAGTTCGTGGAGGGGGGTGGGTACCCGGTCTGTTGCCCAGGAAGTAATGGAGGGGTGTATCGCTGTCTGGAACTCATGCTCAGTCAGTGAGGCCCAATCTGTTTTCCTTTCCCCAACACACCCAAATAGACTCACATCATTCATTGTGGCTCTTGTTGCTCTTCCAATCAATGTAGAAAAAAATAGCATTTGATGAAGATCGTACATCACACTTGAATGTCTGGCCATTTGCTTTGTATGGTTGCATTTCATTAAAGACCCTGTCTAACCATTTTTGTATACAGTTCATTTCATCAGTTGTCGTGCAGTATGAAGAGAAAAAAATTACTTGGGAAAATGTTTGATTGCAGTGGGCCTTTAAAATAAAGTTGTTTTAACCTCAATTCAGTGGATAAGATAACATCCTTCATTTCGTAGCTAACAGTATGTGTTTGTCTCTTGTTGGAGGCTGGTAAGAGGAGGCTGGCTGATATGTTCTGTTTGTAATCTGTCATCATTGCGGTTTTCTTTGTGATGATGCAACCTTTGCTTGTCCTATTAACCACCTCTCACATATTCTGATTCATGTTTGTAATATAGAGCAATTGTGTAAATATGACAAAGAAAGACAAGCGCATGAACAGAAGATGGAGAACAAAAAGTGTCGGCAAAGATGCCAAATTACAACTTCAGGTACCTTTTTATTCCTTCGATTTCCAGTGTCTCTCACACACACACACACAGTGATTCTTTTGAATAGCCTTATTTTCTAGCTTCCATATAAATTGGCCCAGAAACATTCAAGTCAGTCTTATAAACACACTCACTCTGCTGCTATTTGTATGAGAAAACACTGGCCCATCATTGCCAAATGTTTTCCTATGGACTGTATCCCAAATACCCTACTCACTTTTTAGTGCACTACAACCCAAAGGGGTCTAGTGTGAATACAATGCCATCTGCATGAAGCCATGTAGTTCCTCTGACAGGGGTTATGCAATTATATTCTGTATAAAGAACGTGTTTGGTTATCTGCCTTTAAATTCAATGTCCTTTTGTACTTATCATAATATGAAAGACTGAACCACTAACTAAATTACACCATTTACTCTTTAGCACTCTATACTACTTCAGGAAAAGATCAGTCATGTAGTGAATTCCTTTAACACTTTTTTAAAAAGACCTTTCCAGTGGCTCATAGCATCGTCGGACAGTTTAAAAGCCTTTTCCTTCCCGAAGCAGAGTTCTTATCACTAAGTGTGTTCTGGTAGATTATGTAGCTCAGAACCAACAGTTTTTTCACCAGCTGCCCTCTGGGATACGTAGTGTTAATGAATGAGTGAGTGAGTGAGTGAGTCATCAGTCCAGTAGGAACAATGGGAATGCGTTTTTTCTTTATTTTTTAAAAAGCAAATAAACTGGTTTATGTGTAGGTAAGGGAACTCATGAAGAACGTTGGTTGGAACAAAGGTTCTTCAACTGTGCTTAGCTGTCCCATATGAATTAGCGGTTTGATTCATTTAGGGATGTTAACAAATACACAAATGTGAGTATCTATTATTTACCATCAGTCTAAATGTTTAGCCGAAGAGACAAATGCTCCTGGAACCAATGCACAATGCAGCCATTTTCTACATTACTTGAGGGGTTTTTAATGGTTTTGGGAGTGGGAACCTCTTTTCTGAAGCCAAATTCATCTGGGTCCCCCTACTTTTCAGAAGTGAACTCAGGCGGGCTAAACATAGCATTTTAAACAGTTTTAGCATGATTTCAGCATCGCGTGGCTGAAGGATCCAAGACTTAGGCCCTTACAAGGAATATTTGAAATGTCCATCTTCCTTCAACTCTACACATTTTATCATGGGGCAGAGAGATTATTGTTGTTGCTGCTCTATAGCAAACATCCTGCACAATGCAATTAAGTCAAACTTTTTTTTCCTTTTTTTTTTGCGGGGGCACACCAAAAGCATAACACTGAGAACTTGATTGGTGGAGTACAGTAGATACCAATACCTTATGTGTCAAGAGTTAATATTTGATTGTGTGGCATTACACTCTCTAAACCTATTACTCTAATCCCTTGGGCCAAAATCTGTTTAATCCTTTGTTGTTGTACACATTTTGTGTCCGTGGACCCCAGGCTGTGCATCGGCAGACTCCAAGGTACACCACTCCCTTACTTCAGAAACTTCCAATGGAATGGGACAGAATAACTCAACCGGTCCTTTTCATATGACTGTGGTCTGAGTGGGGAGGGATCTGATAACCAGTTATCGACATAGCAATGTGTCCTCGGAAAGCAAAGCCCCCACCCCCAAACCTGCCAATTGGGCCTGTACGTTTCGTGAAATGTTATTCTCAGTCAGAAAACATAAACGTAATAACACTTTTACAGCTGTTCTATGATATGACGTATAGCGCGGGAAAACTTCAAGGTGAATGGAGGCCCACCTTCTCCCGTTGTGTCTGTAGACTGCACAACTCAATACCCAAAACCAAGTCTCCACGGTGGGATATCCCGTGACCCCGTCGCCCTCTGTCTCAGGTCCCCTCTCTCCCTGTGAGCACCAGTATGTCCCCAGTCCGTCTGCACTCCTCCAACCCGAACCTGTGCGCTGAGCTGGTGGACTTCCAGACCCCCGCCTCCCACCCCACCCCTGACAGCATGGAGTGCAGCGGAGACTACATCAAACTACAGGAGGACTTCTGCCTCATCGCTCAGAAAGGTGCGCACATTTGCACATTGAGAGCCTTTACAATTCAAGTGAATGGGTGAGTGTGTCCAAACATTTGACTGGTACTGCAGGACGTCTGTTGATTGGAGATGTGAGTAATCAAGGGCGTGGGATTGAAGTGACTTCTGGTTCCTGTTTGTCGGTAGTACACTCTCTGCTGAAGTCAGCATTCAACACGGTGGCTATCGAGAAGGAGAAGATCAAAACGGTTCTGTCCGACCAGGAGCAGTCATCGGGCCAGTCTGCCCAGCTCGTCAACCTCAGGAAGTCTTTGTCACAGGTGAGACTGGCAGTTGCGCCAGGATCCCTCTGCACTGGGAACTGTGGTCGTTAATGTTTAATACTGTTGTTTTTGTCAGAACTCACACCATCACTTCAAATATTCTGTGCACTAGATCTGAAATGTGTTGGGAATAAAGATCAGGTGTTCTGCAACAAGGGGTTGACTTATATTATTTGTTTGATGAGGCACGGGTTCAGTTTGTTTTTTATTTCTTTCAGAATGTATCCATTTGTAATCCATCATATTGTCAGAAAGTGAGATTTAGCTAATGATAGTGAAAACTGAGCAGTCATTGCTGATTTACTTTCATTGCATGAGAAATCTAGAGATGGGAAAGAGGACAGGCTAGTCAAAAAGTCAACACCATAAAAAAATCCAAATCAACTGACTTATATCAGCGCTTAGTTCATTAAGTTGACCGTTTAGGGTAGCCAAAGATTTAAATGTGCGCTCTTGTGATGGCAGTTGACATCGCTTTAATGAAATTGCCAAACATTTCACATTGTGCTTGTTTATTTTGTACATTATTGTATACAAAGATATGTTTTGGGCAGTTTTATACTTTATTTGGTGTAAACAGTGGGGAGAGGTAGAGTAGGGCAGCGGGCCGGATTTGAACCCATTCTCCAGCAGAACGTGTGCACCAGAGGCAGTGGGTTCTGCACCCCCGGCCACTAGCGCTTGGTTCTTAATGAGGAGACCTGGGAGAACTGCTGGTCTGGTGTATCTGGCAGTCAATGGATGACTGGAGACTTGTGATGTCATGATGCCCTTTATTCCAATAGGGGCCAGCGACCTGGGAGGAGGGAGTGACTGCTGGGACACCACAGATGATTGTGCTATATGAGCTTAGCCCATGATCATGGTCACGTAATTGAGTGCCGGTGTCATGTGTGTAGTTTAAGCCTCGGATGTTCTACACTCACCTAAAGGATTATTAGGAACACCTGTTCAATTTCTCATTAATGCAATTATCTAATCAACCAATCACATGGCAGTTGCTTCAATGCATTTAGGGGTGTGGTCCTGGTCAAGACAATCTCCTGAACTCCAAACTGAATGTCAGAATGGGAAAGAAAGGTGATTTAAGCAATTTTGAGCGTGGCATGGTTGTTGGTGCCAGACGGGCCGGTCTGAGTATTTCACAATCTGCTCAGTTACGGGGATTTTCAACACGCACAACCTTGAGGCGGATGGGCTACAACAGCAGAAGACCCCACCGGGTACCACTCATCTCCACTACAAATAGGAAAAAGAGGCTACAATTTGCACGAGCTCACCAAAATTGGACAGTTGAAGACTGGAAGAATATTGCCTGGTCTGATGAGTCTAGCTTTCTGTTGAGACATTCAGATGGTAGAGTCAGAATTTGGCGTAAACAGAATGAGAACATGGATCCATCATGCCTTGTTACCACTGTGCAGGCTGGTGGTGGTGGTGTAATGGTGTGGGGGATGTTTTCTTGGCACACTTTAGGCCCCTTAGTGCCAATTGGGCATCGTTTAAATGCCACAGCATACCTGAGCATTGTTTCTGACCATGTCCATCCCTTTATGACCACCATGTTCCCATCCTCTGATGGCTACTTCCTGCAGGATAATGCACCATGTCACAAAGCTCGAATCATTTCAAATTGGTTTCTTGAACATGACAATGAGTTCACTGTACTGAAATGGCCCCCACAGTCACCAGATCTCAACCCAATAGAGCATTTTTGGGATGTGGTGGAACGGGAGCTTCATGCCCTGGATGTGCATCCCACAAATCTCCATCAACTGCAAGATGCTATCCTATCAATATGGGCCAACATTTCTAAAGAATGCTTTCAGCACCTTGTTAAATCAATGCCACGTAGAATTAAGGCAGTTCTGAAGGCGAAAGGGGGTCAAACACAGTATTAGTATGATGTTCCTAATAATCCTTTAGGTGAGTGTATGTAATAGTATAGGTCTGGTTTGACTGCCTGTATGTTTAGCTAGTCCAATCCAGGGATTGACCATTATCTGTCTTTGTTTCAGGCCCTGTCCCAGAATGCAGAGCTTAAAACTCGGCTGGGCCGGATCCACTCTGAGTCAGTCCTGTCTGAACAAACAGTCAGCGTGAACATCATCACCAGCCCTGACGAGGTAGCTCATTCATCTTTTACCGGATCCACTCAGCTAACGTTTTTGTGACCCGGTGTGTTGTTTTTAGTTGAAGACCTGGCCTTGTAGCCTTAGTTAACTGGAAAGCATTTTGTAATCTCCGCTTATTGAATTTGCCAATTAGAGTATTGATTCCCATCCTTAAAGAATGATGGCCCTTCTAGTATGTCTTGGCTGGTCAGCTTACTGATCTTTGCGTTAGACAGCCCCTAGCATCAAGGCACACAGATAACATTGTGACCCCTAGCAGGAAAACTCAAAGAATAAAGTCACCAATGACGCCATACTTCCAACTACCTGCAGTTTTGTGATTTTTCAGTCTAAATCCTTGTACTGACGACTGATTGTGTCTCTCCGTGTTTCATTACAGGCTGGTGAGGAAATGGCGATCCCTCTGACTCAGCAGCCGTCCAATGAGAGCAGGCTGTCAATGTCCGAGTCTGTTTCGGAGTTCTTCGACGCCCACGAGGTCCTCCTGTCCGCCAGCTCGTCTGAGAACGAGGTAAGAGATGGCTGAAAAAACGGGGGCTCCATTCGGATCGTGAGGAGCAGACTGAAGAGGAGGAAGGGGGAGGCGAAACTTGTCCAAGTGCTGGGAACTCTGATAAAGCATGGCCGAGGGCCGAGCAGAGATGGAGCTGGTCGGCGGTTAATGAGAGGAGTGTGAGGCACAGAGATAACACACCACAGAAACCCAGACAAAGACAGACTAACCGGAGGGGGGGCTCTCCAGCCTCTATTGTATTATGATGCCGCTTAAATCCCCCGACTGGGCCCAGTCGCTCTGGATAAGCAAGTCTGCTAAATGAGTCAAATGTGAAATATCCTAAAGCACGGTGGCATGAGAAACGTTGACATCGCTCCGCTCCATGTTCTCATTGATAAGCCCTTCTTTATGGATTGGACATGGTTCATCCGCCAGGCTGATGCTGCTTCTTCTCTGTTTCCTAAGCCACAGAAATAGCCTTTCTCACTCACTGCCACGACAGGTCCGGTGTCATGAATACCAAGCACCAGGCAGTCTGGCCCCTTAAGAGCCATCAGGCATGCCTGGCTGTTCCCTGCTGAAGGATCCTTCACCGAGGAGATAGATCACCAGCCAGGGGCCTCTGGTTCAGGGGCCTCTGGTTCAGGGGCCTCTGGTTCAGGGGCCTCTGGTTCAGGGGCCATGCTCATTCGAACCAGCGCTGATGGCCAGAAAAGCTTTTTCGGCAGCTGGCTGTAGCGCAGCGGTGGCCGTTACGGCCAGCAGCCACAATACCCAGCTCTCTGGCACTGTCAGTGGGATCATTGGGTGTTACTTCATATATAATAACATGGGGGAGAATCCTGCAGTGTCTCCTCTCGTGATTACTGCAGAGAGGGAGAGGTGGCCAGCGCTGACTGCAGTGTGCTAGCCACTGGCAAATTGCAGTGTGGCCGCGTGTGTGTGAGGCAGCGCGCGTGCATGTGTGTGTCCACGATATTGGCTCAGTGCTGTCTGAGTGTGTGTACTGTACCAACGCTCTTCTGTCCCCTGCTCGCCCCAGGCCTCGGACGATGAGTCGTACGTCAGCGATGTGAGCGATAACATTTCCGAGGACAACGCCAGCGTGACCGATAACGTCTCCAGACAGAGTAGGTCCCCCCGCGTGAAGCTTTATCTAATCTGTCCTCTTCCATTAAAGCGGGTGGGCGGGGGTTAATTTGATAGAGTTGGTTAAGTGACTGGGGATCCAGCCAATCAACCCCCTCCCTCCCCTGCCCGGGCCAGGTCATTCATCAGTGATTCAGGTATTGACCTTGAAGAACTTACCGTGTGCCAAGAGCTGGAGTCAGGGATTTTGAAAGATATCAGTGTAATGTACAGAAGACTGTCCCAATACACAGGCTGACTAAATGTGATGAACCTATGGCCGCTGTGATTTGTTTCGGCCTAGGATTTGGCAAGGCCCCGTAGTTCAGACCCTCAACCTTTTCGTCCCGTTTCAGTGCCGAACGGAGACCTGGCTGGAAGTGCCTTCCGTAACGGGCGGCGGCCGTGTCTCCCTGCGCCCTCGCCGGACTGCAGCAACATCAACCTGTGGAACATCCTGAGGAACAACATCGGGAAGGACCTGTCCAAGGTGTCCATGCCCGTGGAGCTCAACGAGCCGCTTAACACCCTGCAGCACATGTGTGAGGAGCTGGAGTACACCGAGCTACTGGACAGGGCTGCCGACACCCAGGACCCCTACGAACGCATGGTATGACCCAAACACTCACCTCTGATTCGTGGTACGGCCCAAACACCCACCTCTGATTCATGGTACAACCCAAACGCTCACTTCAGATTTATGGTACGGCCCAAACACTCATCTCTGATTCATGGTACAACCCAAACACTCTCCTCAGATTCTTGGTACGACCCAAACACTCAGTTACGATTCTTGTGTTGTCATGGTTCAAGTTAGAAAAGTCTCTAATACAACTCTACATTCTCTACCAGCAGAAGGTAAAAGGTTATATTTCTGTAACTGGCAAGAATGGCTGACCAATTAACCAGCTAACACTGAGGGAACTCTGTACTGGTCAGGAGAGATCTGGGAGACCGAGACTCATTTGTTAATGAATTTGTTAAATTTGGATGGGGTCACCAACGTTAGCGTCCAATCACTGACCCATTCAGGAGACTCCAGCCCATGGCGCTGACAAACATTGTTTATCCGTCCGTTGTCATGGCATCAACATTGACGAAGCCTAAGTAAACAGGCTGCCGTCTGAATTAAAGCCCAGCCCAGAGATATGTCCCTCTGATACAGCTGTCCATCTAATTCAGTCTCACATCTGCCATTCCCATGTCTTTGTGATGTGCCAATTTATTTTTGCATTTGTTAAATAAATAAAAAATATCCTGATCTTTAATTGTAAACCAGTCCCTACCAATGATTTAGCAGGGGCAAGTATTATGAAGAAATGATAAATGAACACTGCGCAGCCAACTAAGTACAATAGTGTTTCAATGCAGTGCCAGCCGGCGCGTTAATGGAAGGCCTCTGATGCGTCGTGTTTGTTTGACAGTGCGAGCGTTGTTGACAGCGTTTATGTTTCTCTGCCCCAGGCCATCATGGCGGCGTTCGTCATCTCAGGATACTCCTCCACATACTACAGAGCGGGAAGCAAGCCCTTCAACCCCCTGCTGGGAGAGACGTACGAATGCATCCGCGAGGACAAGGGCATGTGTTTTATCGCTGAGCAGGTAGGGTTGATCCCGGTGTGGCCCCGGGGCCCAGTGACGTCTCGCTCACCCGGAACCCACGTTGTACTTCTGGGTAGCGGTGAAAGGACAGTGGGAGACTCTGTGTCATGAATATGCGGGCATTAGTAAGCCTGAAATGCAAGTCGGCGCTGCCGCTGGTCTGGACAGACGGGTGGCCTCTCACAATACACTGATGTTCCCCAGGTCTAGGATGTTCCAGACTAGGTCAGCCATGCAGTAGAGCCATTTCATAGACACATGAGCTGCAGGCTACAGTGTTGTATTACAGAGCTGCGGACTAATAGTGTCAGGTCTGAAGGCTTTCAGAGTGCTTAAGAAGACAGTGTCCCAGTCTGCCAGTTGAGTAGGGGAACAGCCTTTAAAGGCCTACGACGTCATTCCTGCCTCCTCTGTTCTGGTTGGAGATCCTAGCAGCCTGTTCTCCCTGGCCTGACTGAACATTCTCTGTACTTAGCTTGAGTGCTGGTGTCAGCTGTTAACACGCGGGTGATGTGATGGTCACGATTTAATGACTCACACTCTTCTCTCAACACGTTTTCAGGCTTTCTGATTTTAAGTCTGTTTTGAATGAGATACATTCATTGAAAGCTAGTATCCTTAGTTGAAACAATTACAAATGGGTTCCCTGTCTGTGGTAAAATGCTGAGGGACATGCCTAGATAAACATACACATGCAAATTGCTAAAAAAGACTTAAAATGCAAGAATAGAGCTTCCATCATGTCTTGAAGTCATAATAGTGTTTTGTTTAAATGTCCATTGTTCCCAACCAATGGAGTAAAACTGTTATATTTTGGGTTATAATGACATCATCTCATGGAGACATGCGTGTGATATTCCTCTAGAGTCAACAATGCTGCAGCTAAGCATTCTATCTGTAAGAGAACAATCTAGCAGTGTTGTCACTAATAAGACATATGGCATTTGATTCTTAAAGGTGAGCCACCATCCACCCATCTCAGCTTGTCACGCTGATTCTAACAAATTCACCTTCTGGCAAGGTAGGTTACCAGGCTCACACACTTGCTCTTTCCTCAATATTCTTCATGTGCTATATCAATAACCTTCATTTGCTATACCATCAATCTTCATGTGCTATCTCAATAACCTTCATTTGCTATATCAATAACCTTCATGTGCTATATTAATAACCTTCATGTGCTATATCAGTAACCTTCATGTGCTATATCATTAACCTTCATGTGCTATATCATTAACCTTCATGTGCTATATCATTAACCTTCATGTGCTATATTAACAACCTTCATGTGCTAAATCAGTAACCTTTATGTACTCTATTAATAACCTTTATTTGCTATATCAGTAACCTTCATGTGCTATATCAGTAACCTTTATGTACTATATCAGTAATCTTCATGTGCTATATCTTTAACCTTCATGTGCTATATCATTAACCTTCATGTGCTATATCAGTAACCTTTATGTACTATATCAGTAACCTTTATGTACTATATCAGTAACCTTCATGTGCTATATCAGTAACCTTCATGTGCTATATCAGTAACCTTCATGTGCAATATCAGGATTTTATCTTGACGGCTATTTCTTCCAATCTTTTCTCAGATGTCAGATGGAAAAACAAATTCTGGGGAAAATCCATGGAAATCCTCCCAATTGGGACCGTTAATGTTACGCTTCCTAGGTAATCTAGCTGTGGATGTTTAGTTCGGTTACACTCACACAAGCACACACATGCACACAGTTTTACACACTGGTCATAAATTGTAGTGATTCAAACAATTTCAGGAAAAATGTATACGTTGATTTTCTTTAACTTTATTTAGTCGTTATTAAGCAAAACATATTCACAAGCCTATTTCTCTTTATCTACTCTCAATCAACTATTAATAAAGGAGTTCATCAACCAACATATGAGGAATATGATAATGCTCTTACAAGTCTACTAACATTTGAGATGAAAACATGAAACGAGGCAGTATGTGTTATTAATGGATAATACTAAATGAGCAAAGCATTTCTCCAAACATTTATCAAAGAGGTAGACAGAACATATGCACAGTCTAAAAGGCCCTAAACCAAATGTCTTTGTTAAAGAAAGGTGGAGGGAGATGGAGGATGGCCAGTTTCTGTGTCACCACAAAATAAAACATTGAACGCAGTGTTGATATAGGTCAGAGGGGTTCACCCCCCCGCCTACCAAACAACATAATCATTCAATTTATGGGTACAAGGCATTGAAGAGGCCCACCCCACCAATGCATACAGTTTATAATGTTGAGTTCTAAAACCATCCAGATTATGGGCATTGTGGTAGACAGCATCTAATGGTTTAAGTGTATACATTGTGGCTTGAAAATTAATATAATTGTATCCCTATAGACCAGGACTGGAATGGCCTGGACTATTTCTTTTTTACTATCAAAAGATAGACAGGCTCTATTTTTTACCAGGTCAGTAATGTGTTTCAAAAGACAACTTGACTTTAAGCCAAATACCCAGATATTTATGAGGCAACTAGTTCAATTTGTGATCTATCCACGGAGGTCATTTGAAGATTAATCAAATTTGATTCCCACGACCTAGAAAATATAATGTGTTTTGTTTTATTTGCAATTAACACTAATTTAAGATCTAAGAGACTTCTGTAATGATTTGAAGTCGGGAGTATATAGGTAGACAAAGGCTTAGTTCATAGATGGTGCATTGGAATACTCTATCATCAGCATAAAATTTTTTTTTTAAATACTATATATTTTATATATTTTTTAAATACAAAATGAATGTCATTTATATACGGTGTGAACAACTGAGGACCTAAAATCAACCCCTAGGGTAAGCCTTTACGTAGGTTAAGAAATTCAGATTTGACCCCTTTACTAATTAAGGAAGTCCTGAAACCACAAGCATGCATCAGCAGTTAGGCCTAATGATATCAGTTTGCTAATTAAAAAGGAATGTTTCAAAGGTCTTTGACAGGTCACCACAATTCAACTCATCTTCTCATGCTCTGGCAAAATAATGTTTTACTGAAGTGGTTCATTCACAGTGCTGTATCCTGGTCTGAACCCTGACTGATGCATATTTAAAATACAATGTCAGTCAGAAAATATATAGCTGTATAATTCCCAGTGATCCTAGAATCTTTGCTAAGCAGTATAATTTAGATATTGGGCAGTAATTATCCATGTCGCTGGAATGCTTTCCATACTTTTGAAATAACTCCAGAGATTAGCGTCACATTAAAAATATGGGCGAATGAACCAGCAATAAATGGTGCCGAACGTGCAAGTAAACCCGGCTTCACATCATCTTCCCCAGTGGACTTAGTATCTGTAGCTAGCAAGGCTTTGAGGACTTCATTTACTGTTAGACCGGTGAAAACATTTGCCATAGGTGTCTGAGAGACCCTGTGCTCCCTGTCCCCTTAACACAGTGACATGAAAATAATGTGCCAGAGTACGTTGGGGATGTCAGACTTTCTAGCATCCCAGTAGATCCCTCAGTAACAGTGGTCTAGAGCTGCCATCAGGCGTTGTACCAGCCTCGCCCCGCCACCGCCGTCGGGCCGTCCTGTGGGAGGTAGCTCTCTGCTGGCTCCCCGCTGTACGCCTATTAAAGTGCCCTTGACAGGGTTAGGGAGGAGGGAGCGGGGCCGTGCTCTATTTGTCATCCTTTGAAAAATGAATCATGCCAGCAGAGGAGCAGGAAGCAGTGCGTGAGGGCCGCTGAGTAAGCACATTGATTACAGGAAATCACCAGCGCCTCTGACTCCATGAAAATGAAGGTGCACGGGCACCCAAAAGCCCCTGCTGCTTAGCTTATGATTCTTCTAACGCTTGCTTCTGTGTGATGGTGTGCTCCTGTAAGCGTCTCGGGCTGCGTGTGGATATTTTTCATAACGGTAGTTATAGCTCTGATAAAGACAATATCAAAAGGTCTGGTGTGATTGGTCGAGTGATCGACTAGTGATGAAAGGATCCGGATTGGGCTGCCTGTTCAAAGCAGCCTAAGGCGCAGGCAAGCGTAAAGACTGTCATTGTCTGGCGTTGCTGTGGATCTCCTGAAAGTGTCTCCGGCTGACCCCTGTGACCCCTTGTGTCATTCAGCTTCGGTGATCACTACGAATGGAACAAAGTCACCACCTGCGTTCACAACATCCTGAGTGGGAGAAGGTGGATTGAACACTACGGGGAGATCACCATTAGAAACACCAAGAGCAGTGCCTGCATCTGCAAGCTCACCTTTGTCAAGGTAAGATTTAATCGACGGGGGGGGGGGGTTGTCCTTATGAGGCGTCTGTACTGTACTGTGTCACTTTAGTGTAGCTATCTCTACCGTTTGGAATTGTAGTTATTGGATTTTTTTTTCACCAGTTGAGGAATTTGTCTTAGCGTATTTGTCTTAGCGTACCAACTTTACCGTTGTTTAATTTCACCTTCAGGGAAATTACTGGAGCTCTAATGTCAACGAAGTTCAAGGGTTTGTAATGGACCAAGAGGGGAAGGTAGTGCATCGGCTGTTCGGCAAATGGCATGAGGGCCTTTTCTGTGGAGTCCCGCCCTCTGCCAAGTGCATCTGGAGGCCAGGTAACTGTCCGTCATACTGTCACTAGGGAGGACACTTTGAACTGTTGATGGGATATTTGCTATAGTTAAGCAGATGACAACATTTCATTAAACAAACTCAATGTAGCTGAGACTTTAATATGGGAACAAAACAAACTGTTCACATTGGCCTTTCAAACTATTTTGCTTCCTGGGCATACACGGCTTTGACTTTGAAACAGATCCCTGATCTCTGTGGTTTCTTGTGTTCCTCCCTCAGGGTCTATGCCCACAGACTATGAGCTGTACTACGGCTTCACGAGGTTCGCGATTGAGCTCAATGAGCTTTGCCCTGAGATGCAAGATCTGCTGCCGCCCACAGATGCCCGCTTCAGACCCGATCAAAGGTACCGACAGACAAGCGTCGCGTCATCACAACTCTAGCTAATGTAAAGGTCGACCAATGCCCAGACAGCCGGAGGGACGGCCTGTGTATTACTGCTGCCACCTGCTGCCATAATGTGGAACAGCGCTCTCATCATACTAGACTAGAGGTTCCCAAACTAGGGGTCGCGACCCCATGTGGGGTCACCTGATATGAAAATGGGGTCGGGGGAGAATGTTTTACAATTGACTCTCATAGCCACAAATAAAAAAATTACGATTATATAATTTTTCTTCACATGGTTGGGGTCGCGGGTATTTTTAGATATCGAAATGGGGTCGTCAGCCAAAGAAGTTTGGGGACCCCTTACTAGACGGTCACACTGACTTGGCGAACTACTGCAGTTGGTGCCACCACATCTGAAAAGGAATGGAATAAGACTGCCTGAGAGTTAGTGTGCAGCTAAATATGTTGGTGTAATAATTTTTTTTATGTATTCTTTTTTTTTCATTAGGTACCTGGAGGAAGGAAACGTTGAGATGGCTGCCTCAGAGAAGCAGCGCATCGAGGACCTGCAGCGAGCTAGAAGGAAGTGGCAGGAGGAGAACGACATCAGGCATGAGCCGCGCTTCTTCAAGTAAGTACGAAGGCCAGGGCCTAATTCAGAAGGCCGCGATGTGGGTACCTCCGCCCGTGGGAAGTGGTCTGCCAAACATAGATATGTGTCTGGCTGTTCCTCCGTTACCTGAGTCACTGACGATTATCCATTCTGTTGATGACGCGTAACTCGCTGCTGTTTCACTGATTTGCCCTCTCTTTGCTCCCAGGAAAGTGGTTGATGCCAATCAAAGGGAGCGATGGGTCACTAACAACACCTACTGGGAGCTTCGAAAATCCCCGGGCTTCATCAACATGGAAAACCCTAGCCTCTGGTAGCATATGGGTGACTAAACACACCATATCGTCATGCCTGACTGAGGCTTTAACCTATGCACAATAAGGTTGTGAAATGAACGTCTCCTTGACAAGAGGACAGTGTGGAAGGACACGGGACACTGCAGAGCGGAGAGATAAGTCGTGGACCTACCGTTACACACAGCGACCGGGCCATTACCCAGCCATCCCCTGGGTACCTACATCCCCTTGGTACCTACTCATCGAGCTTACTGCAGAGGCTGGGTTGTCAGGGCAACAATCTCACCACGTAGATCTATCCTAAGCCGTCTTTACTCACCGAGTACGTCCTTGCCTTAAAAAGTCGCCTATCCAACACCACACATTTTAAAGCTTGTGGATCCCGGCTGAGTTTGGAAAGCAGTTTGATTTAGAGTAGTGTTTGGAATAGGCCTTTGGTTACTTGCTGCTGTATCTATCATGCATGTTTAGAGTGCGGCTTTCATTGGCATTACGTTATAGAGTGTAACATTTGTTGTAAAAACAAAACAAACAAAAAAAGTCTGATATTTTTGTAAAATATCTTCACCTTATAATAGAATTTAGTGAAAATGTTACTATTATACTATATTGAAAGATTGCTGTTATTTATTTTTCAATTAGCCTTTTGCATTAGTTAAATCTGTGTCATAGCTGTATTCTCTTGGGACACATTTGTTTTAAAAGTTCATTTGTTTTGATCAAAGGTATTGGTGAAAGACATTTATGTATGCTGAGATATCTCCTCAGCAACTCCCAAAGACAAACCCCTTGAGTTGAGACTTTTAGAATCCAGGTTTGTTTGGATGGGGTGGGGTCTTAGGACACAGGCATGACAGCTGATCAATAGCAACAACGTGAGAAACCACTTCCTTTTTCAGCCTTCAGGTGGCAGACAACCAAGGTCACTCATCACAGCTGTTATTTCAAGCCACAAGACAAAACTTTCTTGTACATAACTTTTTCATGTCAAACAATTCTGCTGTCCCTTCTACGGCTCAGATTCCATCTAGATTTGATAGTTTTAAGTTAAAAGAAAAGTAAAAAGTATTAATTAATATAATTCTAATGTTCTTTTATTTCCTGTAATACAATATAAATGTTTTGTTGGCCAGAGTGTAGAATATGAGTGCTGAATCCCAGCCTGCAGTCTAACTATAAGAACATGTGTAATACCAGGATGTCTCATGGTGGTCTGAAGACATTCCTACCAGGAAAGTCTGGCCCTGTGCCCTAGTCTTCTGAGGAACCTATTTAAAACCTGGCCACTTGCTTGGAGACATGGTTCCAGACCTGGTTCCTCTTTCAGTCCATATAAAGTGTCCGGGCAAGTGTAACCCTGTTGAATCTATTGAATTCATGCTGGTCTTGCGTTATTTTTTCGTGTTATTTTCAAAACAAGCACCTCTGTGAAAGTGAAGCGGTCCTCCGGTCCTGTGGTAGTTTAGAGGTTAGTGTGTCCTGGAAGTGGACCCCACATGACTCATGACCATTAGAGCGTCACAACTACACCAGACTGACCACCCCCACGTGAAACATTAGTACATTAAAATGACAACATGAATGCATATGTATGTGGTAATCTGTTGTGTATAGAGGCCAAGGGCTTGAGTTAGTCAAACATCAACTTATGTTTGCTTTTGTAAATCCCTTAACATGGCATTGTGTTCAAGCCAAAGACAATAATTTTGATTATGGAAATAGAACCTAATTCGGGTTTTGGGGTTTTAATTATTTAGTATCCACACAGGTACAGAAATATATTATGAATATAGCATTGAAACAAGTTTTGAGGTCCTAGACAACGATGTTGTCCTTAGCTCTGCACCAGTACAATTTGAAAGTTTAGATTATTACTGCCAAACATATCAGTTTTAATATATATTGTATGTCCCCTGTCATCAAGAATTTATGTAGAAGTCAATACATAATGTGTTTGATTACCACAGAATATGTTCAGTGAGCAACAACATTATTCATTGGGAGTATATTTATTTGTTCTTTAAATTGTTTTGTCTAGAGTGAAGCTGGAAATTTAAAATGACAAAGTGGCTATACTGTACATTAGAATGTAGAATGGAAACATTCAATTGTGAAGTCTAATTATTATTGTGAGTGTACTGTCCAGTACTGCAGAGTAGATACAAAAGATGATAGATATGAGTACAGTATCATATTGTAACTATGTATTCAGAAATCAATCCCAATCCTTTCTGTGCCTTAATGCATTTTTATTAACGCCTCACCCAATATTGATAGGAAACCCCATACAAGCCACATAAGGAAAACCATTTGAAATCAAATAATTCACTTTCATCACAGAATATTGTTCTCCACATCCTGTTATGGAAATGAAAAGGACAAATGTCACCACAGAAGGAAGTCTGAAATAAGATGGAGGTTACGATCAGAGAATGGTCACACATGATTGACAATTCCCATGAATAATCTAGAAATATTTAGTTCTGTGCTGTCAGCAGTCATCGCCACTAGTCCACTCGTGTTCACTGTCATGGTCAGCACACCGTCAACCATGCACACCATTGAAGTGCACAGTACAGGTTAACAGTAGCATGTTCCCATGTCCTCTTTTGGACTGGACGGACGCAAAGACTTTACCATGAACTAACACAAGACTTTGTTGACCAGGATATTTGAGGAGGACCATCTGTGATGTTCTAGTTCTAGATGAATACATTTGTTTTTGGAACAGACCTGTAGAAAACCACCAAAACCATCCTCTGAACAGTTTAACCTCCCGAGTAGTTAATCGGTTACAATGTTATATCTGCATGTTTTAAATGACATAGCCTGCCAATGAATGTTGCAAATGCCTTACGAAAGATTTAATTTTCTCAATTGGGCTTTTTCTTTGAGTTTCGGACTGACAGGTACCACTGTGTCAGAGGAGTTCTTCAAATCCATTTTCTAATGGGTTCCTTCTAAAGTGCAATTGTTTAAGTACATATCTTTCCATGGACACGACACAGCTGCTCTATAGTGCTTGTTCTAATAAAAAAGAATCAAACTGAATGAGAAGTCTGTGACACACTGTTCTGCCTTGAGTGTTTATCCTCCAAATACAGTGGACCATACTAAGGGTAGTATAGTACAGGGGTCAGCAACCTTCCTGCTGATTTACTATTTGGCCCAACATTTCTGCTGAGTTACCTGCCAGGTACCTGCCTGTTTGGCTAAATCAAACAGAGGCTCTGTCAGTTTATTTCCATGGATCTCCACACCAACAGATCTAAACCCACCAGCTGGCATCGCACGAGGCAAGGCCCATGAGGGAACTTATGAGAATCTGTAACCACCAAAGACTTTTAGAAGGCATTGGTAGAGTTTTAATCAAAGACTATTTTTGTGTGTTTTATTTCAAGTGTTATTTTGATGCAGGCAAGTTGCAGGCGGCCTTGCATGTTGTTTCATACCTGGACACAGCCATAATGATTTCATCAGCCGTGTTTGCCTCTACCGTGACATTTTTCTAATTTCTTGTTTCAAAATTACACTGATGTATACAAAAAGTATGAGAGAAACAAAATGACACTTTTCTAATTATCTATGTATCTGTGAAAACGATTGGCATCTTTGATTTTTTGTATTTGTGTACACTCCCCTTGCAAGGATAACAGCAGTGCACAATATTCTCTATTTCCTAAGAGATTGTAGGACACATTGGAAGGGATTTTCTACCATTTCTCCATACGGAATCTTTACAGATCCTGCACAGGATTTCAGTGGGAAGTCATGGTGACTGTGGCGGCAAATGCAAAATGAAGGTTTTTGTTGTCGATTAACCATTTTGACATGTGCTTGGGGTCATCATCTTAGTGGAAGACATCGTACTTAATATAGTTCATGATGCTATTGACTTTAAGAGCTCCAGGCCCAGATGAAACAAAACAGACCCAAAACATTGAAGGACCACCAACATACACTTTTCACTAAGATTGAGGTTAATTTCTGCATAGAAAAGTCCTTAAGAATTAATTTTTAGTACAAAATGAAACATCAGTTTATGGCCTTTTTTCTTCCTTGTAAGGATGCCAATCTTTTCCGTGGTAACTACTTATTATAATAGCATTACTCAGTTTGGCATAATAAATTAATAGAATAGCAGTAATAATGTTGGAATAGTTGTTTCAGGGTAGCATTACTCATGCTGATATAGTAATTCCATGAAGGTAAGAAACAGCCTACTACATTTATATTTTTTAAATGTTAAAAAGGGAGGATAAAGTTAGGATGTAGTTATAGGCCAATGTAGATTTATTTAACATGCCTGTCACACCACTTTACATGTTATAATTGTGTATTATTATGGTTGGGTACACAGCAAATGCCTGGGATGACTCCACCAAAACATCACCATACACCTTAAAACAAACCAAAATTAGACTAAATTGCCTAATTTAGGCTTTGTGACAAGAGCTCAGAACAAGGTGGAATCCAGTTGTAAAAATCATCCCATCATTAGTAGTAGTAGGCCTATAACAATATTTGACTTCACTCAGGGTGAAGGCCAGCACAAATGCAAAACACACACACACACACACACACACACACACACACACACACACACACACACACACACACACACACACACACACACACACACACACACACACAGAGAGCGCAGGAAAACATTCCCAAAGACAACAGGGCAACTACCCTCTTAGTCATCAACATCAAAGCTACCAAGATTGCAATTATTGGGTCTTTGCAGCATGAAGAGACGATAATGGCAGTCTTGGTCTTGAGGTCTAATTCAGGAGTGGTCCCAGTGTCTCAGAGTATACCATCTTGCTACCATTAACTTCATAATAATGTTACATTTTACAAAAAGAATACATAATCTAGACAGTTTTATATCCTGTCATATAATTAGAACACAAACCAAAACAAGATAAATGTAAAATGTTCTAATTCAGCTGTTGTTTTTGATGATGACAATAATCAGTTGTTGGGAGAGAAAGCCACTGGAAACAAAATTCTAAGGTGAATACACATGGCAGTTAGAAACACGAGTCATTCTCTGTTTGATGGAATTACACAGAATTAAAAAAAGAAAAGAAAAAAGAAACACAATAATGCTCTAAAATCAAACTAGAAAAGATGGTTACAAATATTGGTAGATTGTGAAAATAGGGGGACAATGTGACTTGGAAAACTTCGCTCATGTAATTGAATCTTGAACTGGCAGATAAATTATAATTAGGGAGATAAAACAACAATTTGAAATGATTTTCATGTGTCTGTTCCTATTTGATATATCTAACATGCCATTTTCAGTCTGCTTCATTATTTAGAAAATATCCCTATGACTGACTGAATAGCAGACTTTATTAATATAGAAATTAATATTACATCAAATTCATTGGTAAATTAAATATTTTCTCATAAATTCCCAAGTAGACAAGTCCAAAGCAGTTCTCTCTAGCTTAGCTCAGTGTAAATGCAGTTTTACATTTTGTATCATTCATACCACTATCACAAATCCTCACAGTGGCTTATAGAGAAACCAGTACGGTTGGATAGGATGGTTGCTGTTTGACACATTGGCCTCGAGGTCTCTCTCTTAAGTTATGTCAATTCTATTCCATTGTCCTTGTTTTTCTACAGTACATAAACCCTGCAGGGTTAGCTTGCACCGAATGGCTGAGTGGATCTTTCTCCTTAAAGTAACTTCAAAATAGCTGACATACACCTCTGGTGGTGTACGCGGGTTGCCTGTGAACGCTGTAATATTTGTCAAAATGGAATGACTCATATTAATACTGCCTTCAATATCCACCAATTCTACAGAGTGAAAAGGGGGGGGTAGAGGGAAAACAATGGTAGAGTGAGGATAGCTATAGGTTTCAGCTGGGACGAAGTGGCGATTTCTTTTTTTCATCCTCAAATCCTAAGTACGTATCACGGGTGAAACGGCGGTTTGCTAGGATGGTTCATTTGATGGAGGCCATGATCTTGATGTACTGCAGAGCGCTGTGGGCCGCGTCATTGTGCGCGTTGCTGCAGGAGATGCCCGTGCCGTGACACACAGTGACGGGCGAGGTGGACAGCTCTGCCAGGCACTGGTACTGCCCGTTCACTGTCAGCTCATCTGCCAAGCAAAGCACAGAAACACTGTACAATACACCTGGAATAGGCCCCCTGTTCAGACCTTTTTGAACAACTAAAAAGGCTATGTAAACAGTTCTGTGGATAATGTGGTTGGCGAAAAGGAGAGGTTAACCGCTAACCAATGTCAAAGTATGTGACTTCGAAGCCCTGCTCATTGGAGAGCTCCAACATCATCTGGATGTAGTCTGTGTTGGGAATGCTCAGCGGGTTTCTTCTCAGTAGAGACATCTTCTCTGCCGATGAATTACGCAAGTTCTCCAATCGCACACTAGGCTTTGGGCTCTAGAAGGAATGAATCCAAGAATGGACATAAAATTCATTCTACATGACAAGAACGTCTAGGACGTTACTAGCAATGAGGCCAAAACAGGATGAAATATTCGACATACCCATGTGATTTCAGGACAGCCGGAAAGACTTTGAAGTTTTGCCACCATCTTCTCTGCGGCTGCTTTTTTGGCCACCTTCTTGGAATTTCCTGTTGCTATTGGATATGTGTGGATGACATAATGAAGCACTCAAGTGAACAATTACAGTAGAATATGTCTAAATGACCGACCAATCCAAAAACAGAGCTCTCATATGGTATTTTAATACATAAAACATTTAAAGCTCAATCAAAGGAATTTCATGAAGCACATTTTCATGTCAGACGTTGTCTGTACAGGTAGAGCAAACATTATAGATGTTGGAGCATAACAGTGGAGTTACATACCGGTCTCTGTTAGAGACTCCATTCTGCAGGTAACAGTGAACTCTCTCTTGTGAGGTGGGCCTGCCTCCATGAGGACAGTGTATTCAGGGAGACGCCATCCCCGCTGGAGGGCCAGCTCCTTTTGAGGAGGAATCCATTTTAGCCAAGGTTTAAAAACAAGCCTTCGTATGGTCTATTGTTCTTGCGTTACCCTGACAACATTAAATAGAAACATACACAGTTCTACAATGACAACCCTGCAACAGTACACAGACCTACTGTCATCCAAAACACATTTGAAGGTCACCGAAGGGCAAAAACTAAGACACCTGCAGTATTCCCACTGAGTTGGGTTGGTCGTTGTGCTCTGGAGGGAGGCCATTACTCTCCGTTTTTATGTGGAGGCTGCAGGGGGAAGAAGACACAGCCTAATAATAATGTTACTGTCTTAAAGTGCTTAAATTCACCTTGTTGCCAATACATTCTCATGCTAACTTACGGTTTCCCAATGTCTATTTCTAGAAGGTTCAGGGCAGACTCAGCAGCCTGGTGTTTGGCTGCTTTTTTACTGGATCCTTGACCTGTAATATGAAATGGCACTTGCTTCATCCAAAGATATTGAGGATAATTCAAAAATGGGGATACAACTTTGAAGCCCGTTATATATAATCTCATATAAACCTCTGAACTAAGCAGAGTGTAATGCACACAACTAGTTAGGTACTGTAAGTTGCAAAAATACTTTTTCACCTGTGCAGGACACATCTCCTATCGTCACGTTAAAAATGAAGCTGGGTTGATGCGCCTCCCCTTCAGCTTTTTCCATAACATACACGGGAAGGTTACCAATTTTGGTTCCGTATTCATGTAGAACTTGTATGGGTGTTTTACCCGGACAAGGTGTTTGAGTTTGTTGAATACTCAAGCTGCATAAAAGTGACAATGAATAGGCAGACATTAGTGTCAATTCAATGGAATAGCTGAATTTTACATTGTCTGACAGAGATTAAGATAGTACTGTACAAACTGCGGGAAGCACACTATGCAAAGTGAGTTTATTAGGAACAGCTAACAACTATAAAGTTAGACTACTTGCACAGTACAAAATATTGCTCAGTAAAACTGGCTAGCTTAGTAACGAGCATCATCAAATGGATGGAAACAAATCGGATCCAGCTAGCTACAGTAGCTTGTCGTAGCATGACAGACCTCGTGTTGTTGTTGTGCGTAGTCCTTATTTGTGTAGACTGAAATCCGTCTTGAGACATGACTGATAATATAACAATTGCTAATTGCCAATGTTCTAGGGAATATCGTTTTATAAGTGTCAATTGTCTGCTGTAGAAACCGGCGAAAAATATGTCTGGAGGGTTGCCGATATTTTTTGATCGCTCGATTACTGATCAACATCCGGTTTAAAAGTTCAAATGTGTATTTTCATAGGCGAATACTGCCATCTACTGTTCCAATCGGTTCCAACAAAGCGCTAGATGTTTTGGTACGTTTTCAACCAGGGGTCCGGGGGTCCTTGGGGATCCATGGAGCTACTGCAAGGGGTCCCTGGAAATATCTCCCAAAAGTATTTTTAAATTCGTATTTTGTTGAAAAACAACCCCTGCATACTGTCTATATAATTTTAATGGAGTTGTTTGGTATTGCAAGTTATATGTACAGTGAGCCGGAGTTCTTGTTCAACACCTTTGGTCTTCTCCGACGCACCGGTCGATTTGCAGGTGTGCAAAAGCTTTGTAGTTTTAAATGACGTAACATTATTAATAACACGTCATTGTACATTGTGTTTCTCGTTTGGTTAACTTTGAAAACAAGTATTAACTGTTATTGAGTGGTGTAGAGAGGCATGAGAAAAAAAGGGTTTGTTTTTTAACACCTTGCCAAATAAACGAGGCAAGTAGGTTTGTTTAGAGTTAATATTGGTTTTGGGTAGGGAGGGAGAAAATGTTTTAGAAATACAAGTAAAACAAAAACTGGTAATGTAACACTGAACATTTCTGTGCAAAAGAATTGTTCAGATGCGACAAGATGCAATAATAATAAAAATATAGAGTAAATAGGGAAAGTATGATATGCCTAAAATATTTATACAGAGTAATTTGAGTTATTAAAAAATAAGTTAAAAAAATATTTATATTTGGGTTCCTGGGATTCGGTAATATTTCAACTTGGGACTTTTTATATTTTTGAACTACATATGATTACATTTCTAAATACCCCACATTATTAGCCACATATCAAACATTCAAAAAATCATATCTTCCCATCTCAGGCATTAAAGACTTTTTATTATTTTCCATTTTTTTTCCAGATTTGTACACCTTTTTATCTCAACCCGTAACGGACAAAATGTAATTAGTTTAAACAGGATTTTTATCAAAACTTGTTATAGTCAGTCCAACATTGCATGAAAATGCTGAGTATGTCACATTAAACACTTTTTTTGTTAGCCGAACCCCCTTGACCTCAAATATTGATATGAAGAACCCTCAGATTCTCTGATGTTGGTTAATAGTCACATGGCATACAGATAAACAAATACAATATTTAAATATTTTTAGCAAGTGATTTAAATTTTACGATTTTATAAATTATTAGCTTTTCATCAACTATAACCCCCTGCAGTTCCTTCACATACCCCAGGGGTTTAGAAGCCCCTAGTTTGGGGAACCGTGTATTAGACAATTACACATGCTCTAACTAATTTTCTACTCTCAACTTGATGATTCTTCTGCCTGTTGCACTTCACCTTGACAGTGGCTGTCGTGGCATCTCTGGCATATGTTTAGGACTTTGTGGTGGAGTGCTTATGTTTCGTAATGCTTCTCTTCTTTCCTTGCTTCTTGTGTATGCTGCTCTTTACACCTCTGACACTGTGCTCTCTCACTTAGGTCACACTTTTCTTTCCTGCTTCAACAACTTTAGGAGACGGTCCTGGCGCTTGCTGGACTTTCTTGGATATCCTGAAGCCTTCTTTTTTCATGGCAAAGAGGGACTTAGCAATTAATTGCAGTTCATCTGATCACGCTGGAGTATATGCAAATTGCCATCATAAAAACTGAGGCAGCAGACAAATTAATATGTGTCATTCTCAAAACTTTTGGCCACAACTGTATATTTTCATACTGGCTGCCCATAAAAATCTAAGCTTGATGACCCCTGGATAAAGCAGCGTACCCTGGTGTCCCTCATTCATTGTTGTTGTTAGGAAACATTGTATAGTGTCAGTGACTTCATTCATGGGAAATCATTTTCTCCTTCCCAAACAGTAAAGTTGGCAAGAACTTCAGAAGTTTACTATGACCTCATATTGGATTCTCAGAGAAGCTTTGAAAAGCACCTGTGCTGCTTAGATCATCATTTGAATGATGCTCCTGCTTAGCTGGATTTGCTAAATGACGAACATGTGAGTTTTTCATTTCTCTTTACATCGCTCAACTACGAAACGACAGCGTATTAAAATATAGCTGGTAGTTGAAACGGGCTGGAAAATCATTTTCAATAGCTTGGCTTACTGTATCTAGCTTTGCTGCAAATTATATTTTTTTTGAATGATGCACACAGCACTGGTAAGACTCCACACCCATAGCTGTGGGACGTGGGGGTGTTGAGGAAGCAACAGGACCACCAGTCGGACACACCACCTCCCGACAAGATTCTGTCGGCAGTGGAGGCCAGTCCGATACCTGTTGGCCGCATCCACCACCACGCACCCAACCATTATCAGCACGTCCCGATTAAAACATCTTCCCGCGACCATGTCCACACCAGCTGCCTTGGTTTCTGCAGGGTGCGCTGTGGTGTGAGGGGATGCAGAGGTCTGAGAAAATGTGACTCGTTTCGTGGGTTGACTGTACCACCCACCACTGACAGCAAGCTGGTCTTAAGGGTCTGAGCAAAGCTTACAGCTGCCAAAGCCTCACCCAGGTGGGTGCCCCACTTCCAGCAGTTTGTCCCAGACAACGTCTAGAAGATGACACGGGGCCCCGGGCAGGTCTATCTGGTCGACCATTCTGCGTGCCTGTTCCAACAACACTCCTAGCACATTACCACTGCCTTGCCTCACTAAACACCTTGCCTGAAGACCATCACCCTGTCTGAAAAACAACTGTGGGAGACCAAGTCAAGACCTCCCACTGACAGAACCCTACATTAGTGTTAGCCATGTTGTTAAAGCACTTTGAGATTCCCTTTGTAATGAATAAATGTGTTTTCTAGGCAGGGGGTCTGGCAGGAGATGCAGGAACAGATGGGGAAGCTGACTGCCCTCCTGAAAGATGAACGGCGGTCCCACCACCAAAGCTGCCGTGCGGTGAGAGATCTGGATCGTTTGTCCAAAATGGTTAGGTGAAGGAACTATCACCTTTTGATGTCGGCATGTCTGTTGCACAGCTGTTGGAAGAAGCAGAGTGGAGAGCTGAAAGAGTCAAGCAGCAGCAACAGCTGGAGATGGAGTAGGTACTTGCTGTCCCACTGTTAGCTTAGGTGTACTCTGAAAGGGAAGTCATGTCTTTTGTTAACAACATATATAGGCTACACTGCGAAAGTAAAAAAAAATAAAAATACTAGACCACTCATCTATTCCATTGTTAAATCATTTATGTAGGAATGTCAAATTGGAATATGGTCTATAATCTTATGTAATTTATTTCCTGTCCGAAATTCCCCTTGACTTCTAGGCAGCTGATGCAGGCCCACAGATCTGAGATCAGTGCTTTAGTGGACTTCCACACCAAGACTCTGGAGAGGGAAAGGGGCTGTGCAGAGGAGAGATGTGGTGTGAAGCAGAAAACATAGCTGATGGCATCCTAAGAGGATACTAACACTTTAAACTGTACATTAATCTCAATCTTTGTTAATCCTCACAGCCCTGCTTGAGAAAGATTACGACTTCCTCAAAAGTTCCTTCCGAACATACAAGGTGAATTTACTAGTCAGAATGTGGTGTTTCACATTTTACCAGCCAAATTTACTCAGAAGGTCTGGTTTACTGCTCTAGGACAATATCTTTGAGGAGATGTGTAACAGCTGGCTAAGGAAGGAAAACCACTGGAAAGAGGAGCAGGAGAGGATTCTCACAGACCAACTAATGCATTGTGGGGTTATTCACACTTCAGCAAAGAATAATAATAACTATTCAGGTTCTCGGTTTCAGTATTGACATTTACAAATGTTATTTCTCACCCTTGACAGTAAGTGAGAAGTTGAACAAAAGTAAGCAAGAAAAGGAAAACCAAAGGGAAGCATTCAAAACGCAGATGGCAGACCTCCAGGCCAGGTTTGAGGCAGAGAAAGAGGTGCTAGGCATGTTTTCGCTTCCAACTGTGAACCTGTGTTTAAGTTTGGGCAATGTTAGTTACTGAGTGTGTTGGTCTAGGTGTTAGCTGCTGAACTGACAGATAAGGATGTGACCATACATTTGCTGAAAACCGCCCTTCAGCAAACACAGCCGCAACTGGACACTGTGGTAGGCTGCTAATACGCTATATCCATTACACCTTAAGCAGCCGTCGCTGGAGTCTCTGCTCAAACCTGCTAGTGATGGCTATCTTCTTGTTGTTACAGACCAGCCATCTGCCAGACTTTGTGAAGAACACACGCCACCTCAGGTCAAGACGTATGTCACACAATATACCAGAACCAACAGTGCCATAGTACTACTCATGACCACACCAGTATGTGTCCGGACGTCACATTGTTTTTGAGGTTTCTGAAACATTGTGTTATATGACATGCCACATTGTGCCAAGAACTACCCTGGGATGTGTTGAAGCAGCAACAACAACAAAATTCATAAAATTGATTGAAAATATAATTTACTGATTTAGGCAGTCAATATGATAAAAAACTAACAATCTTGACAAACATTTGTTAAAGTTACTTAAGTGCAATTTTTTTCCCCCATTTTCCTGAGCAACATTTAAAACCGAAAAGTTCATAAAAATGAATTTGTACATATTCTTTGACAGAATTAAACTGTAATTCCAGAGAGGTATATCAAATGTAAACATTCTGTTTTGAAAACACATGTAAGTTTATATCTGAGGGACTCTAGAGACTAATGTGTAGACTAGCATTTCTATTCAAGTAGTTTTAAACAAGTTTATCATGTTAGTGAGAGTGTCTGAAGATGGTCACTGATTTGGTGAGAATGCTAAAAATTACAGCAACCAGATTTCAACCCCTCTGCTCGAGAGGTCTCAAGTGAATGTTTGTGGCTCACAATCTGGGTGGTGAATTTTTGGGGTTGGGAAAAACCACCTTTTTCCTGAGTGAGTATGCAGGCTGGGGCATCTGCTTCTTCATGCCGTTTTCATCACTCATACAGCTGACATCATGGTTCACCTTGGTCAGGATGGATAGCAAGTCATGTCCACTGGACAGAGGGAAACAAGTGAAAGGAAATTAAATCCAGTATTCATTTACAAACCATTCCCTGCGCTCCCATCTGTGTCACACTCTTTATTGACGCTTATATAGAGGATTTCCGACACAAACCAAACCCATCTTTGAGCACTGACCTGGGCACCAAGCTGATGAGGTTCTGGCACAGTGACTGGATGAACCACGATCCCTGCTTCTTGTCTCTAAAACACACAAACTGAGGTATGGTGGCCATGCCCAGAAGGAAGTCCGAATCTGAGGGAATGGACTCTCTGGGTACCCGTGCATCCGTGCAAATCGAGCCAGTGGCGGTACGGCCTTCAGTGTCTCCGCTGTCAGCCTGGAGAAACACGGGCTGCTGTTCCTTGATGCCCTGGCAGGCCTGGATGAAGAACAGCTTGGGCTTCCCCGTCAGTGATTTGCACATCAGTCCAGAGAAGGGCTCTGTGATCTGCCTGACTCGAAGCTCCCGGCCGTCCACCCCGTACACGCCTCCTTCCAGACCGTGACTCAGGATGCAGCACACCAGGCAGTCATTTTGGCTGTGGTCACGGCAGCGGAGCTCTTCGACGAGAGACAGTATCTGTTCCCCACTGCAGTCTGACTTAACCACCACCTCAAAGCCCAGCCACTTAAACACACTGACCAAACTCTCTGTAACAGAACACAAAGACAGAGGTGGTTCTGGTTTAGGTTCTGAAAAAGCACCCAATATACAAGTGTTGAGAGTATTTCAGAATGCAAAGTAAAGATGATCTTACCTTTGTCGATGTTTGTCCCCTCCCTATTGTTAAAATATTTCTTTGAATGGCTGAAGTTATGGTTGTTAATGATCAGACAAACTCCTCTCGAACTTCCTGTCATAGCATATTCTTCCAGTTCCTACAGAAGGAAAACATACATATTGTATCATTGATCTAGTAATACATCTTTGTATACGAAAATGTTATACATTCCAGTTCACAAAAAAACCACACATTAAGATGACCTAGTCAATGTTCAGCCTAAGCTGATGCATTTGGTTCAAGTGGCAGCATGGGTCTGAATCTGGCCCACTGCTCCTTCAGCATAAAAAAAAATGATTTACTGAGACTTTCCTGAAAGCAGTTATCAAAACAAAAATCACCCTAAGACAAACCTTGGAGATTCCTGTCTGAGTATCTGCTAGGAAAGGGTCTGTATTGTCCCCATGTGATGATGTGGACGAAACACGGCGATTATCTATGGGTGAGAAAGAAATGGATCAGGTAAAAATGCATCAATGGATAAGAGAAAATGTGGAAGCCAATGAGCAAACAGCAAGTGGGAGAGAACAATCTATGGGCTGTTTTTAATAAGGCACAAGAGTTTGTGGCATATGGCCAAAATACCACAGCCAAGAGCTGTGCCTGGGAACAACGCACCTTGCCTACGAACAGGGCTGTTCTTAGGCACTCTACGATGCGTCATGCTGAAGAACCACTCTTAACCATGGTATATTGGCCATATACCAAAACCAATTGTGATTACTTATTTCATGACTTTCAGCCAATCGACTTTCAAACCACCCAGTATACAGTGAAAATTCTAAACTGACCATGGACCAAAGCAGCACGGTTTTCTTCACTGGTACTTAGTACACCCAGTCGAGGCGAAAGTTCCTCATTCACAGTATCTGAGACCCTTTGCGCATCTGTTGTGTGAGAATACCAAGAGATCAGTCAAAAAGGCTGTGAGTTCTGTGCTACTGTACTGAGATCAGACGTGAAGGGCATCACGCCATGTGTGAGACTTACCCATAGTAGTGTAAGTGGAATTCAGAGAGGATAACTGTGAAAGGAGACAAGAGGGAACACTGAGTAAATAGACATGAAGGATGGCCATAGACTCTAATGTGAAGACAAAGGCTGTATGGAGGACAATGTGTTGAGTACATTAGAACATACAACTGTGTTTATGTGGTGTGTTTACATTCAAGGCAATATATAAAAAGTTGTGACACTGTAAAATGTAAACCACAGAATGCAATGATGTGCTAATCATTTAAACCCTAGATCAAATAGAAAATGGTACTAAGTAAACATATCAGATGTTGAAACTGAGACACTTTATTGTTTCTTGAAAAAATATATGCCCACATTGAATTTGATGCCAGCAACATGTTTCAAAAAAGCTGAGACAGGGGCAACTAAAGCTGGGACGGGCAATATTGGCCGAAAACCAATATTGGATGGCCGTGATCTTCGGGCCGTCAGGCGGCACTGCATTAAAAACAGACATGATTCTGTAGTGGAAATCACTGCATGGGCTCAGGAACTCTTCTGAAAACCACTGTCTGTGAACACAGTAAGTCGCTGCACCCACAAATGCAAGTTAAATCTCTACAATGCAAAGAAGAAATCATATATAAACAAGATCCAGAAGAGCTGCTGCCTTCTCTGGGTCCGAGCTCATTTAAGATGGGCTGTGGTGAAGTGGAAAACTGTCCTGTGGTCTGACAAATGACAAAATGTTACATTCTTTTTGAGAATCATGGACGCCTTGTCCTACGGACTAAAGAGGAGAGGGACCATCCAGCTTGTTATCAGTGCGCAGTTCAAAAGCCAACATCAAAAGCCACCATTAATGCTGAACAAAATATACAGGTTTTGGAGCAACATATGCTGCCATCCAGACAATGTGTTTTTCAGGGAAGGCCTTGTTTATTTCAGCGAGACAATGCCAAACCCCATTCTGCACGTATTACAACAGCATGGCTCCATAGTAAAAGAGTCTGGGTGCTAAACTGGCCTGCCTGTAGTCCAGACCTGTCACCCATTGAAATCATTTGGTGCATTATGAAAACAAAAAATACGACAAAGGAGACCCGGAACTGTTGAGCAGCTGAAATCCTATATGGAGTGTAACAGAGGCCAGCGAGTACAGTGCTGTGCAATCAGTGAAAACCTCACTCCCTGACACCTTACGAGGCGCTCTAGTGACACACTGGAGCCCGTGGGTTTTTGCCTCCTTGCTAGCATGCCCGCCTCCCGTGACTGACGATCCAGGTTTGAGTCTGAGTAAGACCATTACACAAGCGAGAATAGGAAAACATTTCCCTTTCAAAACTACAGCAATTGGTCTCCTCAGTCTCCAAACGCTTGTAGAGTATTGTTAAAAGAGGCAACACAGTGGTAAACATGCCCCTGCCAAACTTTTTTTTAAATGTGTTGCTTGCATCAAATTCAAAATGTGTATTTTCTTTTCCAAAAACAATAACATTTCTCAGTTTCAACATTTTATTTGTTGTCTTTGTACTATTCTCAATTAAATATAGAGATAAATGATTTGCACATCATTGCATTCTGTATTTATTTGCATTTTAAGCAGGAAAAGTTTTTTGGAAACTTATGGGTTGTACAATAAAACGTTGTGATAAATAAAGTCTGACCTCAGTTGAAGTACACAAGCCTGAAGAATGCAGTTCGGGAATGAACACTGGGTCGGAATGTCCGTGTGTTTCCACCAAGGCAATCAGGAAAAGGAACGTAAGCATGTTATAAAATAGGGGAGAACATTTTACATCTACAGTAGTCACAGCTCCTACCTGTTGGTCCACAGGAAACAGGTCTCTTCAGTTGAATGGATCTCTTCAGTTGAATGGATCGAAGTAAAATAAAGAAAAAATAGTCATGAGATTCAGTGATGATAACACAGCAGTAGCTAAATTGGGGTGAAAAGGGAGTACCTAATAATCTACTTTAAAAAAATAAAGGGGCAATAAAGTGCTGCAGAGTGGAGACAGCTGCCATTTGGCTGACCAATGTGAAATTCCATGACAGTCACAGCCCTGCGTGTTACCTGGCTTTCTGGAAGAACTTCAGATGAAGACCTTGTTCTTTGCAGTCCCGCCCCTGTTTCTTGGGTTATTGGCCCTGATTGGTTTTTCAAGAATCAAACATGTTAACAGGCAGGCACGGGCATGTCAAGTATCAGTAATAGGATTGTTCGCCAGATCAGTGTTCTGTCAGACTGTATTAGTCACACATAGAATCCGGAAGTGAAAACCCTACCCCTCTGTGTCTGAAAATTGTCGATTTTTGTTTTCAACATGGGGCAGACACTTTCAAGAATGATTGTAAGGGTGTGTAGATTGTGGTTGCTTAAAATATCACATTTCTCCATTTCCAGGAACACTTGCAAGGTAGTCTGAAACAGAGCAACATATGTAATGTCTGGTTGAACAGGTAAACATTACCACTATTCATGTGTTATAGGCTTTTCTAGTGTGACTAAGCATTTCCTGTGTACTCACCACATTGTCCTCCAATTTTTTACGAGGAAGGTCATCTTTTAACAAGAACTTGATTTGCCTCAACTCATCTTGAGTGATGTTCTCAGACAGCTCAAACAGTAGCTTTCTGCAGATAGTTACTATTAGTCATTCACTCAAGTTTTCATCGTATGTTATGCTCAACAGCAAAATAATATTGCGTCATGGTTTCGCATTTTCTATAACCGTCTATATTCACCTATAAGGACAGATGAGGCTGCTGGTTGTTGGAAGATATTGGCTGAGGCCATGCTCTCGTATTAAACCATTCCGTTGGATGGTGCGTAACAGATCCGGAAGCAAGTAAGGTTGTTCTGATGTTAACAGTTCTTGGTCCATCAAAAGAGAGAATAGCTTTCTTGCTGTCAGAACTGAACTTACGTCCTTCTCAACCAGGTTTTTGCAGAGAAATGCAAGTGCTTGTTCCTCTTCACTGCTCAGGGCTTGCGCCACCTTTAACAGCAGCCTTTGGAAATCCATAATGTCCTGTTGTAAAACAAACACGTTTCTGATATCTATAAATACATATTTTTTATTTGCTCGAAAAAATTTAAATATCAGTAATACATATGAAGGACGTCATGAGACCCGGGAATTCGGGTTTTAGCCCAGGATGATATTGGCAGCACCAAGTCAAAGTCCAAACCCGGATGGAGTTAAGCGTTCGTGACCAAAACCGGCGAGTGCTTTGCTTAAACCGTAGTTGCAACTACTGACTTTCTGGCGAACGATATAGATGTTCTGGATCTATGAATGCCAACTCGGCTGGTACATTATAAACTAAGTTTCAAACTAAAGTTCAGAATGAAATAATATTAATTCTCCTACTAACAGTCCCACGAAAATCTCAATGTACAGATATGCTTTACACTCTAAAATACAGTACTGTTTCTTATTAATTTGAACAAATGCCGCACCCAAGAAAACCTTAGCCAAACCTTATGTACTTGAAGTTTAAATGGCGTTTTCTGAGTCCGAGTCACCGAGATGTTTCAAGTTGACATAATTGTAGCCTACTTTAGGGCAACAAAAAAATATCATGTTCTTTGATTAACAACTTAGTCCGAACTATAATACCGAAAGTATCAGAATGTTTCAATAAAGGGGTTGAGGAACTACTAAAACTATCAGCGTCTTGTGAGCAACATTAAAGAAACACTTCCGGGTCACGAAAATCTGGACATTTTCAAAATAAAACAGACCAACGAATTACTTAAAAACTGAGATAAATTGAGTTGATTCATTGTTTGAGAACATGTACCTCTCAAAACATTGACAACAATTCAAATATTATCATATTTAAGAGTAAATTCGATGAAAAGTGTGTGTTAAAACACGTTCCAAGGGAAAAATACATATAATGCCAATGACAGAATATGGAAAACATATTGCCTCATAGCTCATAAACTATTAAATATTCCACAAAGAAAGCAGTGTAGGAAATGTCGAGGAGAATGTGTAGAGTAAGACAAACCTGTCTAATCATGGAGAACGGTGTGCTACATCTAGCAACACAATATTTCCACACCCTATTTTTCCACAATGTAACTCAATGGATATGAAATACATATTGACACATACAGAAAAAACTATTCTATACGGCGGTGTGAATGTATTGTAGGAAATGTTCAGGAGAATCTATAGATTGATTATATGCAAAGACATCAAGGGGCACTGTGTATTTGCAATTGTTGCTGGCATTTTACTCCGCCCATCCCATTGGCCACAATGCAACTCAGTGGATATGAAATATATATTGCTCTATAAAAAAAAACTATTATTTACGCCGCAGTGAATGTATTGTAGGAAATGTTCAGGAGACTCTATAGATTGATTATATGCAAAGAAATCAAGGGGCACTGTGTATTTGCAATTGTTGATTTTTCAAAATGCTGAATAGCAGCCAGTTTAGATCCATTATTCCTTTTGTTAATGGAGGTGATAATCACCACTTGTTGATTACTTAACAATTCAGCCAATGTAGTTCTCCATTACATATATTAACTGGCCATTATTCTGCTGTATCACCTTTAGAGATGTAGATGTAGTATTATATTTGTAAAAATATAAAATGTATGTTTAATTTGTGAATGTGATACTTTGTAAGAAATGTTGTTGTTCCTCCAGTTTCTAGCTCCATCAGAACAGTACCAAAGTACCAAGCTATTCTCCAATATGTAGTGCAAATACCAGTTGATCTGAATTATGCAAAATCTAGCTCACTGCTCAGCATTTTTTATTCCTTAGAAAATGTAAAATGTTATTATTTCACCTTCATGACTGGGTTTCTTTGACCATCTATAGAACTGTTTGCATACAAAACATTCAGATGACTTTAGGACATTTATATCAGTTTTATACTTTTATACATTTTACTATAAAATTGACTAGTGCTATAGTTATCCCAATCGTTGCCAGGTAGCATCTCGTTCACAAATCTCTCATTTGATAGGCTTGTAATATGGGAGGGTTACACACAGCTTCTCCTTATTGGCTTATTTAGATTATTTACAATACAACTCTTGACAAGTATTCATAGCAATATTCCCAGAGAGGTCTTTAAAGCACCATGGACATCTCTATGTTTACAAATTTATAGCATATGGCTGCCCTGTATGTTGGTTGCATAGGGCCAAAACCCATGTCTTCATTCTCACATTACTGACTTATTTTGACTTGGGATACCATCAAAATAAGTACAGTTGAGTCAGTCTGAGTGCTAACTTCCTCTAAGAAACAAAACACAGGAGTGTTTTGCCCCTCCAGGACCAACAATGTGCAGTCCTGTAATATATTTGTCTCCAAGCAAATGCTCTCCTTTTAGACAGCCGGAAATAATATTTACTTTTCAGTCATGACAGGAATGTTGTACCAGTTTGGCTCCGGCCATGCAGCAAAAAAATGGCCACATTCGTAATACAATGCCCATCCTAAGCATCATAAACTCTAAGACTGCCAAGACGGAAGGAGATCAACTTGGGTAGAAAGGTGAGTAACTGGTTTGATTTACTTTATGTACTGCGTACCCTATTCTGTTATAATTTAGTACATCTTATATATTGCATGTTGTTTAATGTAAGTTCTGAGCCCCATATTAGTTGTATTTAGATTAAACCTAACAGCCCACATTCAGAATTTACTATGAAGGTTTTCGGATGTACACATATTTTCAAAACAATATATATATATATATATATATAAATAAAAACGTAATTATTGGGATAATAAATATCTAACTTTCTTTCCTTATAGTTTGTCCTGGTCATTGGGGATTCTCATCTCCGTGCCTTAGTGGATAACATTGTCCCCATGCCAAATCAGGCTGATTCCACTGGTCGAACTACCATGGCTTTTGGCTTCATGTCCACTCCTGGAGCAAGAGTTTCACATCTGATGGCAGATGTTCATGGGGAGGTGTTCCCCAGAGGCCTCGTCCCAGACATAGTATGTCTGATCATTCTTGGTAACATCCTTGAAGCCAGCCCATTCATACGGATGGAAGACGTCCAGGGCCTTCAGGGCCCTACGAGCAGTGGCCGATTTTGAGATGCCAAGTATGGCTACCCTGATCAAGGACACTTTGTTTGAGGAAATACAGGTCATCGCTACAACAAGACCTCATTGTGCTGGGGTTCAAATTGTAAGCTCTCATAATTTAAGGTAATTTCTTTACTTACTAGTAAGTATCTGCCGTTACAGTATTTGGCTTAACATGCAAAGGTTGTGGACATTGTTCTGAAATATGAATTTTATCATCTTTGTGGGAATTTCAAAGCTCAGGAATATGGAAGTAGTTGTGGTCCTTATGTGTGTTTGTTCGCTAAAGCATTCCTATTTGGAGATAACATTAATTAATTAATTCAAAACAACATGAGATGTTCTATTTAATATGAATTATCCGAAAAAAGGTTATTGCATTAATGTTAGAACATATTTAGCAGATGGTGAATGCCATGAAAAAATTATTGCATGTACATTATTACAAGAAGGTTAGGCTGCAATAATGTGATCATGCAGTAATTTGCACTTGCACTATGGCTCTTAGAAAGTCTGTTGTATTTCAGGTGTTGATATCCTGACCCTAATCTTACAAGGACATCCAATACATCTGCTCTGTTACTGTCTGGCAGGAGGTACTGGACCACCGGGGCTCTGAGACAATGTCTGCACCCAAGCAAGAAGATTATAAAGTGTTATTATTTTCTCTACAGTCCACAAACCGTACTGAATACTCATAAACAGTGATGGTACAAATTATTTGATCCCCTGCTGATTTTTGTATGTTTGCCCACTGACAAAGAAATGATCAGCCTAAAATTATAATGGTAGGTTTATCCAGAAAAACGCATGTCAAAAATTTTATAAATTGATTTGCATTTTAATGAGCGAAATAAGTATTCGACACCTCTGCAAAACATGACTTATTACTTGGTGGTAAAACCCTTGGCAATCACAGAGGTCAGACGTCTCTGGTATTTGGCCACCAGCTTTGCACACATCTCAGGAAGGTTTTTGTCCCACTCCTCTTTGCAGATCTTCTCCAAGTCATTAAGGTTTCGAGGTTTACGTTTGGCAACTCGGACCTTCAGCTCCCTCCACAGATTTTCTATGGGATTAAGGTCTAGAGACTGGCTAGGCCACTCCAGGACCTTAATGTGCTTCTTCGTGAGCCACTCCTTTGCATTCCTCCTCCTCCAAACACGGCAAATTGAGTTGATGCAAAAGAGCTTGATTTTGGTCTCATCTGACCACAACACTTTCACCCAGTTCTCCTCTGAATCATTCAGATGTTCATTTGCAAACTTCAGACTGGCCTGTACATGCGCTTTCTTGAGCAAGGGGACCTTGCGAGCACTGCAGGATTTCAGTCCTTCACGGTGTAGTGTGTTACCAATTGTTTTCTTGGTCACTATGGTCCCAGCTGCCTTGAGATCATTGATAAGACCGTGTTGTTCTGGGGTGATTCCCACCGTTCTCATGATCATTGCAACTCCACAGAATGAGAACTTGCATGGAGCCCCAGACAGAGGGAGATTGACGGTTCTTTAGTGTTTCTTCCATTTGCGAATAATGGCACCAACTGTTGTCACCTTCTCACCAAGCTGCTTGGCGATGGTCTTGTAGCCCATTCCAGCCTTGTGTAGGTCTACAGTCTTGTCCCTTACATCCTTGGACAGCTCTTTAATCTTGGCCATGGTGGAGAGTTTTGAATCTGATTGATTGATTGCTTCTGTGGACAGGTGTCAAATATGTTTTCCCTCACTGTACAATACAAACCTTCATAGGTCTCAATTAAAATATGTATCTTTCAATATAAGAAAACTACACATTCTTTTCTCAAATTAAGCTATGGCTGGAATGTAGTTGTAATAAAATATATCCTTCTTATAGAGTTGATGACGTTTAACTTATTCTACTATGTAATAGTTAGAAATTGGGTATGATGTGATTTTGTTGTAAAAATTATGTTGCTAATCTAAAAGGTATAAAACTGTAAACAGTCTTTTGGACTCACCTATATCTCTAAAGGTGGTACAACAGGCTAATGACCAGTTAATATAAGTCATTGGCAACTACATTAGATCATTGGCTGAATTGTTAAGTAATCAAAAAGTGATGATTATCACCTCCATTAACAAAAGGAATAATGGATCTAAATTGGCGGCTATTCAGCAATTTGGAATGTGGCCAATGGTATGAGCAGAGTGAAACACCAGCAACAATTGCAAATACACAGTGCCCCTTGATTTCTTTGCATATAATCACTGTATAGACTCTCCTGAACATTTCCTACAATACATTCACTGCGGCATATTGAATAGTTTTTTCTGTACAGGGCAATATGTATTTCATATCCATTGAGTTACATTGTGGCCAATAGGATGGATGGAGTAAAATGCCAGCAACAATTGCAAATACACAGTGCCCCTTGATTTCTTTGCATATAATCAATCTATAGACTCTCCTCAACATTTCCTACAATACATTCACTGCGGCGTATAGAATAGTTTTTTCAGTATGAGTCAATATGTATTTCATATCCATTGAGTTGCATTGTGGCCAATGGGGTGGGCGGAGTAAAACACCAGCAACAATTGCAAATACACAGTGCCCCTTGATTTCTTTGCATATAATCAATCTATAGACTCTCCTCAACATTTCCTACAATACATTCACTGCGGCGTATAGAATAGTTTTTTCAGTATGAGTCAATATGTATTTCATATCCATTGAGTTGCATTGTGGCCAATGGGGTGGGCGGAGTAAAACACCAGCAACAATTGCAAATACACAGTGCCCCTTGATTTATTTGCATATAATCACTGTATAGACTCTCCTGAACAATTCCTACAACACATTCACTGCAGTGTATAGAATAGTTTTTTCTGAACAGGACAATATGTATTTCATATCCATGGAGTTGCATTGTGGCCAATGGGATGGGTGAAGTAAAATACACAGTGGCCCTTGATTTCTTTGCATATAATTATTCTATCCACTCTCCTGAACATTTCCTACAATCCATTTTAACAATATACACTATGCAAAGTGTCAAAATCGATACATTTAATATTATTAAAACCTCGTTTTACCGCGGACTACTATTTTGAAGGCAAAATCCGAAAACCGGAAGTCTTATTGTTGCTACGGAATCTCTAATGTTGCCAGCATGACGCTACTGTATTCCGAGAACAGAGTCATACGTTCTACGTCACGGCGAGGATTCATTTTTCTTGCCCATACACGTCCTCAGAAGCTGCACCTAGCTCTTTTATTGGATAAGAAAAAATAACGGTTGTACTCAAACATTAAATGAATAATAAAACACCGTCTAGGTAGTTTGTTTTAAAATAAAAAATTATAATTGAAATGACTGAATAAATAAATGGCTGCTTTCAGAGCCTTTTAGGGCCCTAGGCAAGATTTTACTGTGGGGCCACAACCTCAAGATTTTTTTTGTGTTGAGAGAAAACTATTTTAAAGTTAATTCCACACATTTTTCAAGGGTCATAAATAAAATGGTGAAGTTTTAAAGGCTGTTCCTGTTTCCCATAGGATTACACATTTTGGCATGGTTTATCCCATATGATTTCTTAGTGTGACTTATTAGTAAGTTATTTAATAGTAAGAACCAGTGTAAGCATACTTAAGTGTACTGCAGCATAGTATATTATTTTGGTCTATATACTATCTGTAAATTCATTTTTACTTTTAGCTATACCTATTCAAACCTCATAACAACTAGCTGAGTTGCACTCCATGTTGTCTTCCAAAAACGGCCACACATCATGTTGTTATTTTACATTAACCTAATGAAGAGTAGACAGAACAATTTATCACCTGTATAATAATTGGGTGTTAATTGATGAAACATTCAACCTAGTAACATCAGCCTAAGGCCTCATATTATTATTCTTCCACATTTGATTGCTGAGAAAGAGAGACTGATGAACAATAAGGTACAGTACAAGGTTTGGATTTTGGTGTGTGCATCAAGGACAGTGGGAGCATCTTCTTATCACACCACCATCACGCCGCCAATGGTGGAAAATTCAAGAAGGATTCGTCCATATATTAGCATAATGGGAAGGCATAATATCATTGAATAACAAAACTGTATACAAATATGTGTCTGATGCTATGAAGCAGGTTGTTCTACAGACCAACATGGGTTGGTTGCTCTGCAGACCAGCACAGCTTTATTACCTTAATAAAGCCTATTATTGAATTTACAAACTCCTTAGTTGTTTCAATATGCTGGTGGGAAAAAGGGAACCATTTTCCAGAACACAATTGGAGGCAACGCTGATATGGCCCAGTGACACCAAATGGATCTCTCCAAATTAACAAACTATGTTTTGATCACTGCTGAGATTGGACAAGGGACACCTGGTCGATGACTGCTGAGGCGCTGTGGGTCAGGTTGCACAAACATCACGTGGCCACGTTGAGAGGTGAGCATGTTCTTACCGTTAGCATACTAGTTTGTGTGACTTGACCCACCAGGCCGTGCAGGCAGACACCACGTAAGGTCTCACCGAATTTACAAACTATGTTTTCGTAAAAGGATGGAGTTTTGAATTCAGTGTTAGGTGTATGCCCGCTAACACATTGTAAATAACATTTGCAAATAAGTCCGAGAGTTACAAATAAGGAGTCCTGTCGAATACCGCACTAGGTTTGGTCACCTAGCAGGTCTGCTTTTGGCAGGAAGTCATGTCCCATGGATGGGTTTAAGTGTGTTGATCTCTGTGGTGTGTATAAAAGAGGGCTGGACCTACAGAAGTTTGTGACGCCTTATAAGATAACGTCTTCCCTGCAAAGGGCAACAGGAGGAGGTTGGCTCTATGAGGGTTAAAAAGTTGAGAGTGTAAGAAGAACTGAATGGTAACGTCCTTCTGTGGATCAGGAAGGAGGCAGGGACCAGTAGGCTGTGAGTGTGAATGTGTGTGCGAAAGAGAAAGTGTGTATAAAAGAAGACTCCTTGGGAGTGATGTACATAGCGTGTATAGATAAGAGTAAATGAGAAGAAAAACAGAGCCAGTAGGGCTACCAGAGACAGAGAAATGGTTTTATCTTTATATTAGAAGATCAAATATGGTAAATGGATAGATTAAAATTACATCTTTCCAAACAAAAGTGAGGAAGGAAAGGCGAGTGTGTTGTGAAATAGATATGTGGAAAAAAGAAGGAAAATAGCCATAAAATAGTCACAGATGAAGATTTTGGGGCAGATGTGTCACAAGAAAGTCATTCGGTTGTTTGCAGATATTGCATAGGCCAATGGTCTGTTAGCTGAGTTTGACTGAGTCCAGTTAAAGGATAGTATGAGGAGCTCAGCTATTGTCTGCCATCCCAGAAAAGGGAGAAACTTGCTAGGATAAAAAAAAGGGGGAAGCACCTAACATTCTAATTTAGAGCATAGAGAGGTACTGAGGGATTGACACTAAATGACAGGCACGCAAGTTGATCACAGGATGAGGATGTGTTGGAAGAAATAGCGGTAATACCCACAGGTGTGCCATGCTTGCTTATTTGTGTTATTTGTTCCGTATATCTGGGTGATCTGTGATTTAAAGTTCACTATAAAAGAAGAGAAAGAAAGTGTGTGCTACGCTTATGGAACAAGTGTAAAAATTCTCATTATAGGACATTAAGAAAAGATAGATATGAGATTGGAGTTTATAATTGTTGGTTAACGCAAAGCTGTCAATTTAATTAGATGATGCTAAACTCTATAGTCAAGGTTTTAACTTTGTGTTGTGCGAGATTCCATCTTTGTTTTTCACTAAGTAGGTGTCCTGAATCATGCAACACTGACAGGTGGCCCAGATCATTCCAAGGCCAAGGCCAACCAAACCCAGACCTATGAAAGACTAGTTTGGGGTCAAAATTAAAATATTGGACACTGATGGTTCCAGTTGCACCAGAGTCAAGGAGAGCTTGGAGGAATGGAGAGAGGCACACAGAACATTGAGGCTCCTACATCCATGACTGTAACAGCCAGGAGACATTTGACTGGACATGGGGAGAGGGGAGTTGTATTTTAATTATTTATACACTCTTTATATCTATTTTATGTTTGAGTATTAGCAATTTTGTTAAAGTCTGATTATATTGATTATTTTTAATTATTATTGTAGTTCTAGTTAATTTTGGTCTTTAGTTTTTTGCCCATTTTGAGACTTTTGTGAAACAGTGTTGTAAAAACATACCCCTATAGTAAATAAAGTCTGAATAAAGTCCTGAGTTGTTTCAACATGTTGAAGGGAAAAAGGGAACAATTTTCCACAACACACATCACCCATCTATGAGAAAGATAGAAAAGAAAATGCTAAATTTCAGCATATTTTTTGTAATACAACAATGTTCAACAGTGTCAGTGCCAGTATTTTGGCAGGGCTGTTATATTTGGAGTGCACTCCAGAATGAATGGCACCATAGAAAAACCACATCATCAAGCAGTAATGATATTAAAAACAAAGACATTTTCATATTTAGTTCCTTTTTTTTCATTTAGTGATGTTGCCAATAATTCTGGAGGGCAGTCAATGTACTGGATGCATTTAGGGAGAGCACAGCACACATAACCAGTTGAGCGACAGAAACTCATATTTAAAAAATATCCAGATTTAGGTCAAAGTTGTTTGACAATAAAGGTATCTAGCAACCGGTAAATGAGGGATTAGGATCAAATTCTCTTGAACATCTGATTCTTCTTTCTTCCCCATAAGGTATTGTCTAGTAAGAAAATAATTTACATTAAAGTGCATTGGGTAACTTTAGCTCACTTCAGTGGGCACTGTGTCCATTATAGAGCACAACACCAGAATGTAATCCAATGTATAGAAAAAATGCTGTGTTTTTAGGGAGTCATGCTCCCAATAGCCTTTTCTGCTTTCCCTCATGCCTGTACAATAGGATTCATCCCATTTCCAATTGTTCAAAGGTCTTCCTTTAATCCCTGAAACACAGATGTTAATTCTTGCAAAGTATTGTCGGCTGATATATTGACTCTTCCTATGGGCGATGGCAAACTTTCTACCTCATGTTGCAATGTAGCTGTACCACACACAGACTGTACATTCATGAAAACACACAAAGAAGTACTGCAATTTACAGTTTTATTAAACACAATAAAAATAGAAATAAATTATTGGGACCTGGTTGTTCAACCATTATGTATTGTTAAAAAATTGATCTCCTCTTAATACCCCTGGCACAAAGGATGTGTCTTAAAACGCCTGGTCCAAAATGCTGAACCTGGATCTTAAGGCAGCCTTGAGCAGACTCCTTCAGTTTAGAGTAGTTGGTGTCCTGAATAAAAGATTCTGTAAGATAGATAGAAAGATGGAATGATTACTGCTGAATGTTTTATACATCAGCCTAGTATTGTGTACACAGCAGATCCCATTTGCAATTTGATATGACATACAGATGTGAAACAACACACAATAGCTGTCTCACATAGCCCATTAACCCTGCTGCAATCACTGCGATCAGCCTTATTATTAATTGCAAAAGACAAATAGCTATTTCCTCCTTAAAAAGTATCAATCCCCATTCCGTAAACTCAATTCAGTAAAGAAATCACCCAAAAATGTATCTGGGATAGAGGAACCTGTGTTAGTACATTGAAAAGAAAAGGGTTCTACTTGGAACAAAAAGATGCTCCTTGGAACCTCCAAAAAAGGTCTCTCCTACATGAACAGCTCGTTTAACCCTGTTTTTTGTCTTGAGGGAAAACTGTCAGACAAGAGACTTACTGTCAGTGATGAGAGAGCGCGTGGCAGTGATCTGCTCACGGGGCCGTTTCAGCTGGCGCCTCCCTAGTCCATGGGTCCGAGACATGACACAATCCACATAGATGTCCCAAAACACCTGGGCTAGGTCCCAAAATAGAGCACTGTGCTTCCTGTTGTCTGATGACTTGAGGAACACCATCAGGTCCCAGAAGGCAGGCACAGTGTCGGCAATCCTCGGGGAGCGCATCTCCAGAAGGAGTTCCGAGGAGGAGGTCCAGCACTGTGAAGCCCTGTTCAGAGTCAATGGGTCCACCTGTCCTGGCTTCTGGCCATGGAGAGGCAGCACACACACGCAGCCCAGAAGCAGCACAGGTACCAGAAACATGTTGAGGAATACAGCATCCATCTGCATGAAGACAGGCTGGGGTTTTAGTGACACTTGAATGATGCCTGTATTCACAAAACCTGTATTCAATCAAATGTGATGGTATTATCATTGCGTTTTGTTTATGTGGATATTTTGTTTGTTATCACACATTAGCCTGTGGAAGTTCTCCAAATTTAACTCAAATACACTGAAATTATACATATTCAATGTTGTTCTTTTTAATTTATTCCAAATTAATTCCAAACAAAGAGGATACTTTAAATGAATAACATCTTAAGTATTGATGCATTACAGACATGTCTAGTAAGCATGTACTGTAGAAGTGATGAGACAATAAGCTGTTTTACAAAATAATAAAATAGGTTTTCCAAAATGATCCTGAAATGAAATACTTACAAAATAGATTTTTTTTTTTTATTTCTCTCAAATGCAGTCGTAAAGATTGGTGAAACAAACTGATGAAGACAGGGACTTACCTGGTGGAGAGTGATGTAGTTTCTGTAAACCTCGATTATTAGATACATCAGTTTGCTCTCAAATACAATACATTAGTCATTATTGTAAGGGGGATGGCCAAAGAGTTAATCAGCGTTCCAATGGAAGTGATCAAACGTTGTATGACAGTCACATGATTATAGTACTATTGGTTCATTTGCATAACATATAGACACTACATTAATCTGTGCTTTGTTTTGTTGTATTCTTTTGGGATTACAAATTGGCTGTAGAGTTCCCTGATATCATAACTTCCACCAATGCCAATCTGGGCCATGACCTAAAGACATAGAATTTAGCCTTGACTGTGTCAGTTTTCCTGAAGCTTATTTGTCCTATAGAATTCATACATATTTTTTATCACCTATTATAAAAAAAAGCCATCAATCACTAAATTAGTAAATGCATTTGAATGAATAGGTACACAATCCATTTAAAGACAGTTCATCAAGAGCTGAACATTTTATTTAATGAACATTGATTAACCTTAAATGATTTAGAGCTCAGGTCTGTGGTTAACGCATCTATAAACAAAAAAAAAACAACCTTGTGACTAAACTGTTTAGATATATTATACAGAATGCAACTGCATGAGTAAGCAGTAAATCAGTGGTGATGAAAACATTTCTTATATAGGTCAGAATCATAGATTTTTACATTTTAATCCTGAGTGATTTACAGTAGTAAATGCAGCAATCTTTATACTTTTTTGTACTGCATTCCTTTTGCCATGATCAGATTCCTGGTCAGGTCTTAAACAGGTCATGGTTGGGGGGAAAAAGTAACCTAATTCACATTAATCAATTACTGTATTCTGGATCTTTTTTTAAACCCTGAAAAGCACTCCGAGGTACACTGATCAGCCATAACATTATAACCACCTGCCTAATATTATGCATGTACACCGATCAGCCATAACATTATGACCACCTGCCTAATATTATGCATGTACACCGATCAGCCATAACATTATGACCACCTGCCTAATATTATGCATGTACACTGATCAGCCATAACATTATGACCACCTGCCTAATATTATGCATGTACACCGATCAGCGATAACATTATGACCACCTGCCTAATATTATGCATGTACACTGATCAGCCATAACATTATGACCACCTGCCTAATATTATGCATGTACACCGATCAGCCATAACATTATGACCACCTGCCTAATATTATGCATGTACACCGATCAGCCATAACATTATGACCACCTGCCTAATATTATGCATGTACACCGATCAGCGATAACATTATGACCACCTGCCTAATATTATGCATGTACACTGATCAGCCATAACATTATGACCACCTGCTTAATATTATGCATGTACACCGATCAGCCATAACATTATGACCACCTGCCTAATATTATACATGTACACTGATCAGCCATAACATTATGACCACCTGTCTAATATTATACATGTACACTGATCAGCCATAACATTATGACCACCTGTCTAATATTATGCATGTACACTGATCAGCCATAACATTATGACCACCTGCCTAATATTATGCATGTACACCGTTCAGCCATAACATTATGACCACCTGCCTAATATTATGCATGTACACTGATCAGCCATTACATTATAACCACCTGCCTAATATAATGCATGTACACCGATCAGCCATAACATTATGACCACCTGCCTAATATTGTGTAAGTCCCCCTTTTGCTGCCAAAACAGCCCTGACCTGTCGAGGCATGGACTCCACTACACCTTTGAAGATGTGCTGTGGTATCTGGCACCAAGACGTTAGCCGCAGATCCTTTAAGTCCTATAAGTTGCGAGGTGCGGACTCCATAGATTGGACTTGTTTGTCCAGCACATCCCACAGACGCTCGATTGGATTGAGATCTGGGGAATTTGGAGGCCAAGTCAACACCTTGAACTCGTTGTGGTGTTCTTCAAACCATTTGCTTTGTGGCAGGGCGCATTATACTGCTGAAAGAGGCCAATGCTATCAGGGAATACCGTTGCCATGAAAGGGTGCACATGGTCTGCAACTATGCCAAGGTAGGTGGTACGTGTCAAAGTAACATCCACATGAATGGCAGGACCCAAGGTTTCCCAGTTCTGATGCTCACATGCCCATTATAGGCACATTCGGCAGTGGACAGGGGACAGCATGGGCAACCTGACTGGTCTGCAACTACACAGCCCCATACGCAACAAACTGTGATGCACTGTGTGTCCTGACACCTTTCAATCAGTACCAGCATGAACATTTTCAGCAGTTTGTGCTACAGTAACTCGTCTGTTTTATTGGACCACACGGGCCAGCCTTCGCTCCCCACATGCATCAATGAGATTTGGCCGCCCTTGACCCTGTCGCCGGTTCACCGCTTTTCCTTCCTTGGACCACTTTTGATAGGTACTGACCACTGCAGACGGAGAACACCCCACAAGGGCTGCAATTTTGGAGATCCTCTGACCCAATCGTCTAGCCATCACAATTTGGCCCTCGTAAAAGTCGCTCAGATCCTTACGCTTGCCCATTTTTCCTGCTTCTAACACATCAACTTTGAGGACAGAATGTTCACTTGCTGCCTAATATATACCGCCCACTGACAGGTGATAACGAGATTATCAACGTCTTTCACATCACCTGTCTGTGGTCATAATGTTATGGCTGATCGGTGTATGAATTTCTTATATTAGCTGCATATCCCATGTCACTCTCTGGAAAAACTGCAGTCTTATTTCAAACACTCAAATATTTGAATTCATATAGCACGTTTGATTACTCTTCCATTGCATATTCCTGAGTGAATGTGGTCCGTCAGTAGGCCTACAAACCAGTTCTGCTGAAGTCCCAGAGAGGAATGACAGCAGGTGATCTGATCCCAGAGACGCTTCCGGTTTCAGTACAGACTAAACCCAAAGAGTACTGGTGTGTTGAGTAAGAAATGTGCCGATGCTTTTAGCGAAATGCCACGTTTGACGAGTGATTTAGGAGTTAATTGCAGCCTTATGGAGGCTGTAGATAAGTGGGCTGCGATGTGCTGTCACTAAGTCGCCTCTTTAATGGCGCATGAGAGGTTTTATGAGAAAAGTTCCACCTTTAGTTATGCGAGTGTGTTCACTGGATAGGACACACGAATTGTCTTACAATTAAGAAGGAACATTAAAGTTCAAATCTTAATGTTAGAGTGATTATTGGCAGGAAGTTCAGGACTCATTATCAATTTGGATGGCAGAAACATTTCCAAAGGGGCTGTTATGCTGGGTACGTGTGACGGAATCATCAACACTTTCAAGGACTTCACTTTGAGTTGGAGCCGTCTTCTCTCACCGACACATTTATAATACACTCTGAGAACAGGATTGCGGGAGTATTTACATGTTACCAAATCTTGTGCAAAAGAACCGCTCACAGGGAATTATTATTTCTGTTCTATATATTATTCTATACTTTAACAGCGTGGCTCGCCTGCCTAATTAACACAGCAGTGTACCTCAGGCATTAAGGCTCAATTAGAAGACAGAGACCCTTGAATAAAATACTTCAGTAGTTTATTTGTCTGTCGAACTGTACATGATGCAGTGTTAGGGACACGGGATTATGATTAACATGGAGGTTTACATAATGCCAGTGCCATGGCAGCACCTGAAACACACCAACTGTAGGTCAGCTGGACTGGAAACAAAAGTCCTGGAAAAGTAACCTGTCGAGGCTTCGCACATACAGTCTGTCAAATCAGAAATGGCATCTTTGATCGGTTGAAAATCACACACACCCACGCACACACACACACACCGAAAAAATAGTATTTTTTCAATTTCACAAATGTAAAAGGATGCTCCTTTCAGTTGTCGTATGGATGTTATTCAATTAAGCTTTTTCATTCTTTATTTTAGTACTTGTACTGTAAGCGAAATGAAACAAGATGTGGGAGTGTCCGAATACAAAAGGTTGGCTGATTCGCAAAAAGTTTTTTGTTCCGTTTTTATACCGATATCATAATTACATTTAATAACCCATATGTTTGTGCAATATCTTTCTTTGCATAGAAATAAAAGTTAAATGTTTTGTTTGTTGACATGCACCTATCTTTTGTAGCATATTTTAATCTTGCGGATTTTGGGACTCCCCTATAGAATTAAAGCCCAGTATAGTGTAAATGCATGCAGCGTACCAGTAGAGCGGAACTTGATTTTCTAGTTAAGAGTTTATGAGAGCACAAGGCCAAGCCAGACAGTATAGTGGGTGTTGATGAGGACTGTTAAATAATGACACCACCCGATCACACAGGTAAAACACGTCTGCGGAGACACGCTGTGAGCCGGCCAGCAGCACCGAGAGACGGAGGCACACAGACTGCAGACAAAAGGGGAAAGTGCTCTGTGTGCGACGAAATCCAAACATTCCACGTGATTGATTCTTTGGTTTCGGAGTAACCGCTGTAAGTACTTACGGAACTCCTTGACGTCATTCATAGACTGGGTTATCTGTGATCTATCGTCACGGTGCCCCGACCGCTAGAGAAAAAACTGTATACCCTCGATATCTGCTCGGGCCCAGGGATACTGAACCTGACCCTTGACCTCTGTATTGGTTAAATACAGTATGTAGCGTGTGATAAGTTTACTGAACACCTAATAGGTAATTGATTACATTGTATTGTATTGGTAATCCATAGCGCTTTGGACCAAATCATAAATGCGGAACCGTTTTTCATTAACATTGCCAAAAACACCCGCTATACAACATGCTTAAGAATAAGAAACTAAAGCAGTGTGTCAGTGTAAAAGGATATGTTATCATTCAGAACTTCAACACTTTCTCTTTTATATACAAATGTTCCTGATGTATAGATTTCCTTCACTCGAAAGTGGTCTCCGTTTCCCATTTGTAATTAGGCTATTTACTCCATTCTTTCATGATTCGTTAGCAATTTCTCTCTCTTTTTATTTTATTTTGCTGTGTGTCGTTCATAGCTTCGGCAGCCATGCAGGTTCCTTTAGCGAAGGGCTCCTCATGCCTGGACCAGCGAGCTGCACGCTCTGTGTGGGAGGTCATGCCTGGTGAGGTCATAGAATGGTGTGGGGTCCCGTCAGAACGTCTGTCCTCTGGCACTAACCACCAGAACAGAGGAGTTCTGTGGCTCCAGAGATCTGGTCGGAGGGTTGTTAGATGAGTGGATAGGTGCCTGGGGTTAAAGAAGGCGGCTTTTCTACATGACTAAGATGGGAGTTTGTTAAACTGTCTTTTTCAAGTAAATCTAATGCCAAAAAATCAGCAGCAGTTAAGTGCAGTCCAGCTGTAGAGTACTGGGGAAGCCTGGTAGAATCCCTCTGCCCTCTGAGCTCTCCTTGGGCTTTATATGGCGCTGGCGTTGGGGTCATACCGTCGCTTCTTTACATTTCTTCACGTTCAGGGGGAGAGTTGGGGAGAGAAGATAAGAGGTCAAGTCTGGCGTGTCGCTGATGTCGGTGATACAGTCAGTGAACCATGGAGAAGCAGCCACTCTCCTCTCACTGGCAACAACAGCAGCGTTTTCATTTTATTTCCCTACTGGGCTGCTATTTCCAGTATTAGTTTGACTGGGTAATTATTGATATGTACAATGTTGTGTGCGTGTGTGAATTGCTGCTTAAATGCCTTTTGAAAAAAGCCCAAAGAGTGCATTTTTCTGACATCCCATATTGTGATTCCCATTAGAGATCACAATAAGCTGCTGTAGCAGGCGCCAGTGAGAAAAGGCTGCCCTAGTCCATGCGGCATACAGTTAGCTTTCCAAAACACGAGGACAAGACACAGATCTCTCAATTAGCACATCTGACAGGAAAATAGTTCCATTCAAAAAACATTACCATCTGGGGGAAAGAGAGAACCAACACAAATGTACTCTATAAAAGGGGGGAAAGAGGAACACATCAAGAACAACCAAAACAACGACAACACCACCAACAACATGTTAACGACAACAACAGGAGTTCTGCATAACCTCCCCGTAATGTGGCTTGATGTGGGGCTTCTAGCAGTCTGTCATGCACCTGTTCCAATAGTAGGCCAGTGGGAGGTGGCACTATTGATGTGCGTGGTGGGTCATGCAGTGCAATGCGCCGTGTCTGTACCAGGTCTGTGAAGCAGGCAGCAATGGCAGCTGGTGTGGGCGGGTCCGGGAGTCCTGCTCTGCTCTAGGGCGGAGCCTGGCCATCCAGGTGGGTGTGGCCAGCCATGGCACAAAGGCTGCGGGCCAACAATATGGCCCTGGCTTCTCTCTCACCACTTCCGCCTAAACTGTCACCCTCGAACCCTCGTACCGGATTGAGAAAGAGATGATGGCAGTGATAAGAGGATGGTAACCCAGGAGCATGTCATCCTGGGTTGGGCTCAGCCTTTGTGCAATGAACTGACCTTCTCCAAGTCAATCAAGTCAACATGCAGAAATAAAAAAATTGTTCTGTTGAGAAACATGATGCGTTGCTAACTGGCATGCTTTGGTGTCTGCAGTATTATACTTATCAAACTCCTTCCTTTTTCGGCTTTAGATTAAGGGCCTATCACACCCCTGTTGCTCGAGACAGCAGGCTTACCAGTGAGCGCATGGCACTTGATACCTCAGGTTAGTGAACGTAGCGAATGGCATCAGAGTACACTAACTGGCTATGTGTTACAGACGTGTGTCATCTGGAAGAATATCAGCTACAATCTGAATCCAGATACTACATTGGTAGCGAGACCGGTTTGGCCTCCAAGTGCTCCAATACAGCTGAGGTAATGCTTCTGCGAAACCAGCAGGTTTAGTAACTACTGAACATGCACATCAAGCTTTGAGCTGTGCCTGTCTTATTAGTTTGAGGTTCTGCCACAGACTCAAAGATAATACCCCTCCCCTCAACATAACCTCCGTGGGTCACCCTACTGGACGGATGTGGACCTCTAAGACAAGTATCAGAACCGCATGCAAGATTACTTTGAAACACATCACTTTGGGCATGAGTGAGTGATCGCACATCTGACACACGTGTTTTAGGTGTGCGCGCGCGCGCGCGTGTGATTGTGTGTGTGTGTGTGTGTGTGTGTGTGGGTGTGTCTGTATTCTGTAGCAGGAGCTCAAACCCTGGTGTCTATAAGCAGCAGGGATGCCAGAGTCACGGTAGGAGAGACATGCGGCGTGTTGCTTACTTAAAGCCCCATCCAGTCCCCCCCAGCACTATGGCAGCCACCAGGATGGCTCCGGCGATGGACCCTATTATAAGATTGGTGGCACTAGGACCTGCGGAGGGTTATGGAGGAGAAAGACATGAGTGTCTCACGCACGGCACTTCTAACACAGGTGTCATGAACAACAACACACAGCATGAGAATATCCAGTGAACCGACTGACAACTGCCAACGATGTATTTCTTGTTTTTTCTTTTAAAGAATGTGTAACTGTAGTCGTGGCGGTGTATATCTGATGTGACGTCGCACTTCGCTTCGAACTTCAAAGTTCCCGTCTACACCCCGGGGGGACCCAAAGCCTATAGCTGATTATAAGAGGGTGGAAAAACACTGAGAGACCCCTGAGTAGGAAAACTGGGCCGAGCAATGGTCCTGGGAAACATGGCGGAGAGAATGCCTCAGATTATCACAGGCCTCTCTCACGGGGACTCTTAAACTTAATGTGGTAGTCCTTAATGACAGCGTGCACCTAGCTACCGTCTTCGCCTGACCTACGTAGGCTTCAAATGACCGGTCGCGTCGCTGGAAGTGACAGGTGATCGATTCGCCGGACAAATGGACCGTCGTAAAAAGTACTAAGTCACTACACGGCCCACCACTGACAGAAAGTATCTCAGTGTGTCCCTGGACGAGGCTCTGGCTCTACACCCAACACGCCCAGAAAGGAGAAGATCAGAGGAGGGGCCACAAGACAAGTAAAAAAAAAAAACGAAGAGGATGATGACGAGATAAAAGGGTAGGTAAACCAATAGTAATAACAATCGGGGGAACAGGAAATGGCAGGGAAGAGTCCATTGATATCCATTGATCAATCACGTGACAATGAAACATCCAATCACAGGACATTGAAACGGTCACCACCAACACGAGACAAAGCCACCGGGACTCACACACAGGTCGATCACCAGACAGCCTGCACACACTGTGGCACCACTGTGGCGGGACGGACTGCGGAAAGGGAGAAAGGTGCTTACTCTATTCCCCACCCCGCGCCTCCAAAAATCACCCCCAGGGCCAGAATGGTCCCTGCTACCGCCTCTATCAGTCTGTTAGTGGCCACACTCGCTGGGCAGAGAGAAGAGGAGCACGGTCATTAATGAAACCTGGTCACAACAGACAGCGGCCTTCAGTTCTGGGGGCTTCAGTTCTGCTTCAGCGTTATGGCTACAGGGATACTGTTCCCTCTGCCAATGTTTATTCTGAGCCCCCTCGCCTTCCACGTGCTGTCGAAAGCCCAAGGAAATGGCCTGATTGACGCCTGCCAATGGAAATACTCTGATGTGACTGGGTGTTTAAGTTCAATATGTCCTCTAAGGTGATGTCTGTAATTGGGGTCCTCTAGGATATTAACAGGTAGAGGCCACAACTAAAACATGTTCTCCTGGGAATCATTAGACCAAACTTTCTGTGCCATGGCCCATGTTATAATAATAATATTATCATAATATTATTGATGATAGGTTGCAAACTTGTTTAGCGCCTTTCATATAAGCAATAGCAGCTTTAAAATGCTGCTACAAATAGCACTTTATGCTGCTATAATAAAGAAAAAAACAATTACACAAAGTGTAGTGAAACAATTACACAAAAACAGTTATAAACAAATGAAACATAAACACATAAAAACTACCATAAAGAATAAAGAATGAAACAGTTAAAAGCCAGAGGCATCTTAAATGACTTTCCATTCAGTTTGACATGTTGCAAATGTTCAGCGTAGCTATGATCTTAACAAGGAAAGTATTTGAAGAGGAAAAAAAGGCCATGTTAACAAACATAACGTAGATCCAAAACTAAATGGAATGATGGTACCCCAGAAGCACGTCATTCAGTCGTTTTTAGGGAAGGTGGGAAGCTCTGATAAAGCATATAGACACAAACCCTTCGGTCCCTCGTCTTCTGGGGGCGCCGGCTCCTTGGGGGGGTCGGGCATGCTGCAGTCCGTCCCCGCCCAGGTGGCATCGCAGGTGCATGTGGCCTCGTTGTTGCACACCTGGTGGGGTATCACAAAGGGGCGAAAGCAATTCATCACAGGAGACACCACGAACGACGAGTCTCTCTAACAACGCGGTGTTCGCGGACAACACCGCGAGCCGGGCTCATGTTGGCGCAAAGGGAGGGCGGCGCGGCTCCCCTGGACTCACCCCGTGGTCGGAGCACACCTTTCCGTTCGGCCCGCTGGGGCAGGAGCTCATGTTGAGGGACTGGATGGGCAGACACTTGTGGTCAAGGCACATCATGGATGGCCCGCAGGGCGTACCGTCCTCCACGTAGCCCAAGTCCGTCTCATCGTCCAGAAGAACATGGCCGCCGCTGTAGAGGAAAGGGCAAGGAGGCAGGGGCGGGTTAGTGCGCCTCACAACGTCTCCGCTCGTTGAGGGGCCAAGATTCGAAAGGGTTCACCTGCAGTCCACCAGCCTGCCCTGGTGGTTGAAGGAGGTGGGGGTGATGTCGCCCTTCATTACGCCGATGCGCGGGTTACGGCCGATGTTGCTGCACAGCAGGAAACCGCAGAACACGTCGCTACAGGGGAACGGAAGAAAGAAAAGAAAGAGAAAGACAGAGAGAGAGAGCTTAGACGACGCCAACGCTTCGGGAACACCAGCTGCTACAATCACCCGGCGGGACAGATGACGCAATATTCATGGGCTCTTGAGTAAAATGCTCTGATAAAGCGGTGTACATTTGGTATGACGTTAAACTCACTGCTTGCTGCACTGAAGCCATTTCTCTCCGTCCCTCCCACAGTTTCCCTTCTCTGTTCCCTCTGTGTTGAGCTTCTCGTAGCAGAACTTCTCGGAGCCTCCCGCCCCTGCATGAGGAGGTGACGCAGGAGAGGAAAGAGGGAGGGTCACCACGTCTCACAAAAAGCTAACGTCCATGGATGGCAGGCGGTTTAACACTAGGACCATCAAGCCTTTCAAAGGAACATTAGCAGTCAGAGCCGAGCGCGCTTTCTCGTCGTTAGCATACGAATGCCCTGTTAGCATGCGTATTCTCCTCCACAGCATCACCATCCAGCCAGAGCATCAGTTCATCAGTACTGGGGTCGTCATCAAACTATATAGAATCGTCTAAAAAATGATGAATGACAGAATTTGTTTGTTTTAAATGGTTAATGGGATTGTATTGAAGGTCTTATCATACGGAGAAAAACGACCAAAAAAAGAATACATAATTATGTAATACATTATTACGATTATTTCTAAGGACACAGGCTATAGTATTTTCATTTGTTTATTATGCCCTACAAATGGAAAAATCCATTAGAATTTTGATCTGATTCAAGGTTCATTCAAATTCAACCAAGTCTCTATCATTCATCTGGGAGTGTCACACATTCATCTCTTGACGTCAGGCATTCAGTGAGGGGTGTTTAGCACCTGGGTACCATTTGGGTACCAACGCAAAGTGCTGTAGGCTAATGGCGGTTTAAGACTGAAAACAGGAAAAAAAAACTGATAACTACTCTCTAAATAGTTTTCCTTTTATGAATTTAGAATTCTGACAATATACAATATACAGTGGGGAGAATAAGTATTTGATACACTGCAGATTTTGCAGGTTTTCCTACTCACAAAGCAAGTAGAGGTCTGTAATTTTTTATCAGAGGTTCATTTCAACTGAGACAGAATCTAAAACAAAAATCCAGAAAATCCCATTGTATTATTTTTTAATAATTAATTTGCATTTTATTGCATGACATAAGTATTTGATCACCTACCAACCAGTAAGAATTCCACCTCTCACAGACCTGTTAGTTTTTCTTTAAGAAGCCCTCCTGTTCTCCACTCATTACCTGTATTAACTGTACCTGTTTGAACTCGTTACCTGTATAAAAGACACCTGTCCACACACTCAATCACACAGACTCCAACTTCTCCACAATGGCCAAGACCAGAGAGCTGTGTGAGGACATCAGGGATAAAATTGTAGACCTGCACAAGGCTGGGATGGGCTACAGGACAATAGGCCAGCAGCTTGGTGAAAAGGCAACAGTTGTTGGCGCAATTATTAGAAAATGGAAGAAGTTCAAGATGACGGTCAAGCTCCATGCAAGATCTCACCTCGTGGGGCATCAATGATCATGAGGAAGGTGAGGGATCAGCCCAGAACTACACGGCAGGACCTGGTCAATGACCTGAAGGGAGCTGGGACCACAGTCTCAAAGAAAACCTTTAGTAACACACTACACCGTCATGGATTAAAATCCTGCAGTGCAGGAAAAGTCCCCCTGCTCAACCCAGCGCATGTCCAAGCCCGTCTGGATGATCCAGATGAGGAATGGGAGAAGGTCATGTGGTCTGATGAGACAAAAATAGAGCCTTTTGATCTAAACTCCACTCGCCGTGTTTGGAGGAAGAAGAAGGATGAGTACAACCCCAAGAACACCATCCCAACCGTGAAAGATGGAGGTGGAAACATCTTTCTTTGGGGATGCTTTTCTGCAAAGGGGACAGGACGACTGCACCGTATTGAGGGGAGGATGGATGGGGCCATGTATCGTGAGATCTTGGCCAACAACCTCCTTCCCTCAGTAAGAGCATTGAAGATGGGTCGTGGCTGGGTCTTCCAGCATGACAAGACCCGAAACACACAGCCAGGGCAACTAAGAAGTGGCTCCATAAGAAGCATCTCAAGGTCCTCCAGACCTGAACCCAATAGAAAATCTTTGGAGGGAGCTGAAAGTCTGTATTGCCCACTGACAGCCCCGAAACCTGAAGGATCTGGAGAAGGTCTGTATGGAGGAGTGGGCCAAAATCCCTGCTGCAGTGTGTGCAAACCTGGTCAAGAACTACAGGAAATGTATGATCTCTGTATTTGCAAACAAAGGTTTCTGTACAAAATATTAAGTTCTGCTTTTCTGATGTATCAAATTCTTATGTCATGCAATAAAATGCAAATGAATTACTTACAAATCATACAATGTGATTTTCTGGATTTTTGTCACTCACAGTTGAAGAGTACCTATGATACAAATTACAGACTTCTACATGCTTTGTAAGTAGGAAACACTGCCGATTTTGCAGGTTATCAAATACTTGTTCTCCCCACTGTAATATACGCCTATTTAGGAAAAGTAACGGAAGGAGGAAGGTGTAGCTTTCAAAATGGCAGTTTTATTTAAATAACCAACTCAAACGACAATTCACATAGGCCTTTGGCTGTCCTCATGTTAAACCTTACATGTTGGCCATGTATAGTATTTTGCAACTGTACTGACACTGAGTGAATCGTCTTAAGGGGCTTTGAACTCACTCGGGCCCCAGATGTATTTGCACTGGTTCCCTCTGGTCTTACACTCGCCACTGTAGCAGCGTCCCTGGACACACAAAAACAAACAGCTCTTCAGCGGTTCAAGCCAGTAGCGGTGACAATTCATTTCAGAGCGACAGCATCGTCAGACTGAATAGGAGTGTGTCTACGATCACGACGCCCACCTGGTCCACCTGACAGTGGTAGCCATCTTGTTTGTGGAGGTTTGGAGGGCACTGCAACAGAGGATACAGAAACCTTTATTTCCTCTGGAAACATTTGGTACTTCTTTCGGGCAAGGACTAATTTGGCAGAGCCCCACTCACCTGACCAGTGTCCCCTGAGCAGGTCTCTGATATGTCACAGTCGTTCACCGCATAGCGACAGCTGTAACCTCGCGGGTAGAACTGGCGGAGACAGAAAAAAGGGAACGGGAAATCCTCTACTAATCACTGGAACCTCAAACGACACTAAGCCAAAGGCGATCTAAAAAGTCCTTACCAGACAGGTGTTGTTGCAGCAAGGTCCGTCGGCACAATGAGCGCCGTTAGCGAGCGAACACTTCTTGCAGCACTCCTTGTAGCACTCCTGCAAGACACATGACACAGCAGGCTCACGCTGTATTTGCGTGGTATAAAGTGGATGTCATTAACCTGGCGTTTAGACGGTGACTTACGGCTCTAGCTCCACAGTCGCACTCCTCTCCCACCTCGATGTATCCATTGCCACACTCGGTGGATTCGTACAGCTGCCCAGGCAAACAGAATCACCGTGTTATTACACTGTACATTCACCGGCAGTGTCCGTGACGCTCAGCCCCGACAACCACCACGCGAGCCCCCCCCCCCCCCACGTGACTCACCTTGGTGGGCCTGTTGAAAAGACACGACCCCCCGCCCTTCAGCAGAAACTCCTTGTAGTCTGAGATGCTGCACTTGGAGAACTTACGGGGATGCTGGACTCTGGGGATGAAAAGAATACAGCACATCAAGGGTTAACGTCGAACATCTGACTGACCGCAAACCTCTCTAGGATGGTGTTTTCCGCGGGAGCTTCTCCCGGGTGCCTGCCCGAATGACGCCAGGATGCTTTTCGCACGGAAACGCGGGTCATGACCCAGGGGAGACAGAGGAGTTCTGGTAACCGCAGCTCAATAAACGGAGAAGCTGTCTCTCCTTTTCTTTACAGTGTCTGCCGCGAAGGGAGAACAGGCCCTTACCCAGTGTCCTCCATGATACAGCCCACCCAGGAGTCCACACAGCCACATTCCTCTGGGAGAAACAACACAGAACCAGTCCATCACACAAAGACACCGGTAGCCAAATCAAATAAGTTGCGCTAAAAATATTTGAATGTATACATATTTTTTTTAACGTATCCTGCAAAATGTGCTATTTAGGGGGAAAAAAGTGACGCTTTTAAGCTGTCCTGTAAATGAGCGTGAAACTTTGAAGTAAACGAATGTGCAGTGATGAATGTGAGTCGGTGTCTGTACTTCTCTTGGCGGCTGGGTCCCACTGGATGCCGAGGTTCTGTGCCAAGCTCTGGGATAGGGATGAAGCCATGGTCCACGAAGTGCCGTACTGCAGGGCCAACAGAATCACCAGTTACTCCACAACTCCGCCTTGCTCCAATAAAACACGGTGATGCCATTGGTCGGCACATCTCACCTCATTGACTCCCACTCCTCGGCTCACCGAGCACAAGCCCCCAAAATACGCTGCGCTGCTACGGCGATAGTGAAAGGTCACGTTGCTGTGAATCAAAAAGACAAGATGTAACCATCAGACCGGCAGACAGGCACACATTCAGACCAACATAATGCTGGACACGTGAATGGTATTCCGCGGGGCAAATGGGAGCGGATCGAAATGCGGACGAAGCCCGAGACGTTCCGGCCATGTCCTCTTACATTATGCATTATCCTGTGCAGCGCTGACGGCAGGCCCGTGGTGAGCATCGCCATGCAGAGGTCTCCTGGGACGGACACGAGAGGGCACTTACGAGAAAAGGTGAACGGCGTCGGCGTGCTGCTTGACCTGGTGCGCCCGGTACTTGGAGAAGTCTTTAAGCATGTCCAGCGGCTTCACACTGATGGGAATCTGGTCCTTGTCTGTCCAGATCTCCACGGCAACCAGAACCACCCGCGTGTGCAGGTGCTCCTTGAAGACCTGAAACCAGAGCGTGTTTGGGAGAGAGGGGAGAGCGAGAGAGAGAGATTGAAAGAGAAGAGAGACATAGACAGAGAGAGGGAGAGGGAGAGGAGACAGAGGCGAGAGAGTCAGAGATAGACAGAGAGATAGAAAGAGTAGAGAGAGACAACGGCACAGGGACAGGAGAAGAACACTGGGTGTGAATGATTATCTGTACTATCTGAGGATAGACAGGGGCTGGGCAGGGAGGGGCGGGGCTGGGCTGGGAGGGGCGGGGCGTGACAGGGTGGGTGGGGCAGGGCGGGAGACAGCACACTGGGAGCAGGGAGAGACAAGGGAGGGTTATTGCACACCCCTACACAGAACAACAGCAGGTACACAGCATATGTAAACAGTATATCTCAGGCGATCCAGTATGATGTGGCCATTTCTAGTTTCTACCGCTAGGGACATTCTAACATAAATGGTAGACAGCTGTTCTCAATTTTTAAAAAGCACACATGAAGGTGATGTATTGATCTGTAATTCAGAGTTGAGGTAATTCATTCAACTCTGTCTTGCGCTAAAAATATACCTCAAGTTACATAAACACTTCAACAGTCAGTAAGGTATCAGAGTTGTCTGAAGGACACCTTGAAACATACACCAGAATGATACAAAGGATTGAATATTTATAGATGATAAGAAAGTAAATAAAAAACAGTTCTCAAAGCCAACTGAAGAAACCATTACTCACAGCATCCACAAGGTTAACCACTGACTTGGCAAAGTTCCTGGTGTGCTGCTTGGTTTTGTGTCGTTTGTACTGTACAGCACACAAAAACAATGGAACATAACTTTAAAACAGATAACTAGGTGCAATATGAATATGCATCAATCTTTTCTTACACCATTCCATCTAATATAAATGTTATTTCTATGACGATCCTACAACAGAATAAGCCTGATGTTTTCACATTTGTATGATTGTTCTGACAGGCTATGAATCATGCCTCAACCACATTCATATATAGTGGTGCACCCTCTTGTGGTCACAGCTGGCAAAGCATCCGTCAAAAAAGGGAAAAACAGCAGTAGTGTTTTTGTGTTTCTGGAATGTTTGCGTAGGCTGTTCAAGTAATTCCAGACAGTAAAATAATGAAACATTGCTGAAATATTTCCTGTCAGCTCACGCATGTTTTCTGTATTTTTCCTAGATGCATTGACTGGTTGGTTTGGAAGGACATACCATATTGTAGTCACTGACGATCATAATCTCCAAATACTTCATTTCCTCAAAGACATTCCTTGGCATCTGGAAAACAAGTTCATAGTCATAACATGTTTGTTCACAGGAAGAGAATAAGAGATGTTGTGTGAGTTCAGGGGCAGTTTATGCTAGTTTGCATTGTCAGAGAAGCTTGTGAGAGTCAAATTAACCCAGGTTATTTCAAATGAAGGGGCCTATACCAGAAGGCGAGGTTATATCATGAGGCTACATAACACACTACATAACACAGGCAGCCCGAGTGAACTCATATAAGAGCTGGAGTGTGTGACTAAATCCCTTTAAGGGACAGATTAGATCAGAGACTTACATCCCGCTTTTTCCTGCGCTTCAGCCAGGACATGTCATCCATCTCCGAGAGTAGCTGCTCCTCCTCCACTGGAAATACATGGGATCACAGAAAGACACCAAGGTCTATTGTATCAACCAGGAAAGGGACAACATGCTGTACCCGGAGATCAGGTTGGAACAGTCCGGGCTTTAAGCCCAACCTGAAGTTGAAGGTATTTGACCTAGGTCTGGATGCCATGTGGGGTGTGTAATATTAGCAGTACTTGGAGAGGATAAAAACACAAATTCAAACGCGAGGCAGAGAAGTCATGACAGTCCTGACGTAAATGGGACTGCCGGAGGTCACGGGAGATCAAAGATGGCATCCAGATGCAGTCTTACCCAACTCCTCCGGGTCGTTGTTCCACTGCAGGGTGGGCGTTCTGCGCAGGGTGTGGGGCCGCGCAGCTGTATCCTACAAAGGAGAAACCGTCAACGGGCTGTCAAACAGGGTGGGGTAACGGTGGCACTTACCGAAAACAGGGGAGACGGTTCAAATTACACAAGAGAGGTCATACAAACAGAGTATAGACTGGCTGGCTCAGAGACCATCGACATTCAATTATATAACAGGGAACATGATCATAGAGTCTACATCAGTCAATGTTTAAAGGAGCCCATTTGTAAGAGTTTTACTGTACTACAAGCATAAATTACTTGAAGACATCTGCATTTAATATTATAAATTAATGTTTCAAAAAAACGAATCTACAAAACTGTACCTGAAATCTTCCCTGTTTAAACTACCTCGCCGGTCTGTCCATCAGTTTGCATTGACTTGTAGTGTCCTCATAAATTTTTTAGACACGCTGTAATATCCCCAACCCTAAGCCTCTTCGAACTAGTTAATACTACTCCAGTCCCCTGTTGAGACAAGCTGTCGTTTAAACTCTGTCTTGTAAACGTTAGAGGCAGGATTGTACACACTGTCCCTTTAAGGTAACATGAAAAATGGTTTGATTTATTCAGCTAAATAGATTGTTGTTACATTGTTGTTCCTCGACCTACAGTGGCTAGTGCAGTCATTGTTAAGTTCTTCTAAATCAAAACTGTATACCTAATACATTACTGCCCTGATCATTAATATTTCTTAGTCATTTGGAAAATATTAAAAAATGTGTCAGCATAAAATAAAGCCTTCACAAATGTGTTTATTAATGATTAAATAATAATTACTGATATTTGTAAATGTTATGAACATAGTCAATCACTAATTTATAAATAACAGGTTTAAATAATGATTAATAAGATGATTCATGAGATCCTAATAAGATGATTCATGAGATCCTAATAAACCATTTACTAAAAGTTGTGTGTTTCTGGCCACATGTACAGTAAGGGGTATTTATACCTCGAGAAATACATGCTTTAATATGAGTTGCCATATGTAGTTCTCAGCTTGTCTAATTCTGGTCAACCAAATAATAAGAAACAAAATCACAAAACCAGGAACTACTGCTGCTCCCCATAAGCAACGGTCAAAAGCAGCAGGTTAAAGGTTATAAATGTCAAACTTAAACCTCAATCCCAGCAGCAGTAACGACAAAAACTGTCCACTAGACAAAAACTGTCAGGCTGAACTGTTGGTGGTCTTGTTTAATTTCCCTGTATTCTTTTGTAATTTTTTACTTCCTTGTTCACTTACTATATATGTATTTTTTTACTTCCCTGTTTAACCATACATTTGTTATACGCAGGAATGTTAGGTTTTGCTGGAATGTCTACCCATTGGCATGTCCTGCTTTATGTGAGAAATTATACTGGCCACACAACATATGAATTAGGTGTTTATAAAGTAATAATACCACATGCTTTAGGTGAAGCCATAAAAATACTTTACTAATGGTTAGTAAATGGTTTATAAGTCATTGAGATAAACATATTTTAAATGGAGTCTTGATAATAAATGAAAATAAATAAATAAATAACATAGATAAATAAACTTTTATAAATGCTTTATTGTGTGTGGTTATTATAAAGTCCTACCAATAGTTTATCTTTCAATTTGGAAATGGTGAAGGATGTTTTGGTCCGTCCAGTCCCTTTTTAGATTTTGTTTTAAGCCAGGAAATTGTAAAGACTATGTAAGAGGTGTGTAGACATTTACTAGCGACAGAATTTTCTAGGATGATGTAAATACAGGAAACGCCCAGTAGAGATTAGTGAGGTAAACCTTTTCCACGCTTGCAACACTTTATGACTTCCTTTAAAAACACATCATCCCCTTAACAACTGGACACTTCAGACTTTTTTCATAAGGTAGTAGTGCCGTAATGGGGGCTTTTGTAACAGTAACAGAGCTAAAAGCAACTCCAGCAGTAGCAGAAGTAGAGAACAGTGGCATGCCAAAGGAAATTAAAGGAAGAACTTACAATCGGGTGAGTCTGTTGCAGAGGCTCAATCAGATACACGTGGAGTCCATCATCAAACATCCCGCTGTCCGGCAAAGAGACAGGACAAGTGAGAAGACAGTCAATACTGAGTCAATAGCGGTTTGTTGAGACCCCAGACAGATCTCTACAAGTATTCCAGGCAGAGGTTGTCATTTTCAGCTGATGCTGTTCACTTACTGCAGGCCATTGCAGGTAGACAAGGCCACATGAGAGTCATCTTTTCCCCTCACCTGGCCATGGTAGTAACAGTGCTCACCACCCTGAGGGAACGCAGAAAATATTTCACAAACGCTGACACAACATCCCACAAACCTACTGTACATATGACTACTGTCTTTTTTTTTTTTTTTTTTTGGTCACTTGGATATTTGGACACTTGGATATATGATCTTCACTTCAACACCATTTAAAAGGCAAACCTAATTTCACAAATGACACTGAAAGATTATCCTCTGCAATGTATTATTCAACAGAAATGCATTTTCATAATGCAGAAAAAGTAAATAACCTTTAATGTCTTCTTTTTAAACCATTCTGTTGTAGCTTTACTTGTGTTTTTGATCATTCTCCTGATGCCAGATTTGTTTGGTTCAGCAACAGTTTTTTGACAGGTGGCCTCATTCCTTAAGAATTATCTGGTACAATATAGAATTCATGGTTGACTCAATTATGATAAGTTGACCAGGCTCTGGGGCAAGCAGCCCCAAACCATAATGCCACCGCCTCCATGCTTTACAGTTGATGTGAGTTTTGTGTTCAAAGGCAATTTTCACCATACATGGCATCTGGATTGGGGCCAAACAACTCCATCTTTGACTCGTCTGTCTAGAGTACACCGTTCCAGCAGTTTTGGTCTTTACCCAGATGTTGTCTGGTAAAAGTTGTGTTCTGACATTGTTTTTTGAAAGTAGAGGCATCTTCCTCACTGACCTCCCATGGAGGCCAAGTTTGTACAGTCTGCTTTAGACAGTTGACTAGTGCACTTCCCCTGATGTTACCCTGGGGTTCTTAGAGCCCTTTATGAGCCCTTGATTTGTTCAGTTCCTAGTCTGAATTTGGTGGGACTACCTGTCGGGTGTAGATTGCCATTGGTCTGGATATTTTTCCATTTAAAGATGATCAATCAGACAATTCAAATTTTCTGTTTGTTTAATTAGCACAAATTATTTTAATTATTTTTTGTGTGATTGGTAAAAATGGGCTTACCTTTATCAACTAATGTTGTTTGGAAATTATATACAACTTTCCAGGGGGTGCACTTAATTTCTGGTTCACATAATCAGCTCACATGCATGAATACTATCTTGCTGCAGTGTGGGTTTTGGTCTCAATCTATCCCTTCCCCCTCTCTCTCCCCCTCCCCCTCTCCCTCTCCCTCTCTCCCTCTTCCCCCCCCTCCCTCTCTCCCTCTCCCTCTCCTCCTCTCTCTCCCCCTCTCCCTCTCCCTCTCCCTCTCCCCCTCTCCCTCTCCTCCTCTCTCTCCCTCTCCCTCTCTCTCTATCCCTCTCTGCTCCCTGTATTCTCTCTATCCCAGCTGTCAGACAGGCCCTGGGTGAGCAGAGGGCAGTCTCTTTCCCTCCTAGCTCCCACACTGCATAGCTGCTGCAGAGCACCATCGTCTCCCTCTCCCCTGTCATGTGATCTGGGTTTAAGGCAGCCAGGCAGGCAAGTGAAGCAGAAGGGTACCGGGGAGCAGAGTGGAGCCATGCTGAGTCAGCCCAGCCCAGCCCAGCCGTTCTTCCTGATCCTGATTCAGCACCACAGTAAAACAGGCAGCCAACTATCACATCTCTAACCTATTTTACCTAGTTCTCCCTCCTTCTCTTCCCTCGCTCTCCCTCCCTTCCACTCAGTCTCTTTCCCTCCCTCCCCCATTCTTCATCTCTTTCTACCTCCCTCTCTGTCTCTCACTCCCTCCCTCTATTCATGCTTTCTCTACCTCTATTCCCAATCTTTCCCTCTCCTCTGTTTCTCTCTTCCTCACTAACAAAAGTGCCACATAGACAACGTGAGGATGGATCAGATCCTGTAGATTTGTTCTGATGAGGCAAACTGGGCCCTGGTTGATTTGATTAAGTTTGGTAATGTTAATCAATGACAAAAAGACTGAGTGGATAAATAACATCACACAAATGTATGAAACATTGTAATGTCTCTTAGAATGGTGGCCCAGTTGACACCAGTAAAGACTTCCAGAAGAATTTTGCTGCAAATTGCTTTAAATATCCCCTTGTACTTTAATTGCTAACCAGCCAAGTAAAACCAAAACAATACCCAAACAGACACTGGAGATGTTACCTTTGAAAGAACAGGTTTTCCCTCTTCATAGTGGATCTCCACATAATCCGATGACAACAAGTCACTAAAAAGCAGAAGAAAAAGTCTGTGGGTAAGTGAAATAATGTGTCCCAGTCTGTTGGGTTGACCTGGTGCCATATGTATCCAACTGAGGTCTGGCCTAGCCGTGCTGTGACTCAGTCCTCCTTGTTCTTTACATGGCACTTTAAAAGACTGCATTCTGTTTAACTGCCAAACAACAACAACAATTACCACAGAACTTAGGTCATCTTTTTCAAAAACCCACAGTCAAATACACCCACGTCAACTTAAATACATTCTCACTATCTTACGGCGGCTTGAATCCTGAAAACAGAACAGCTGTTGAAAGAGTCGGTAAGATGCAGCCGTGTAAATGTGGAGGGAGGGAAACAGTGAGTTATTTTGGAAGGCTGCCGAGTGGTAGATGGAGGCAGTATAAGAATATATAGAAGAAGAACACAGCAAGCTCCTCTAAAACCGTCTGAAAGCCAGTCAACACACAGTGGTGACTGCCTGCATTCAAAATGTGATAGATATCCCATCACAGAGCTGTCATTTAGAGAAAGGATGAGGTAAAGGTCCTTTGGAGTTCATAGCAAAGATAACATCAAATCGATTCTAACCTTGAAATAACATCTAAAGCCAAAACACATTTACATCATTCATAGTTCACAAATGTCACAAGTAGATCCTTTTTTCTAAAATGTATTAGGAAGCCCCTCCATGACAGCCGAGGCACTGATGCAAGTAGCCAAGCATATGATACCTCCTTTCAAAATGGTGTCAATGATAAATGATTGTGTGAGGCCTTTGCTTCACCTTGGGCCCCGCTGTCCCCCAGGCAGCTCCCACTGTCTGACTCAGCTAGCCACGCCCCCCCACCCCCCCACCCCTCCCGCTACACACACTAAATCTGTTAGCTGACCACTGACTTCAAGGGGCTGCCATTTTTGCCACAATTGCACTTTTCAGGGTAACCTTGTAGATCTAATTCAAAACAACATCCCACCACATGGCATATATCACCTTTTGCTGCAGAAAACATTGGGGGGGAAAGTGTCGGAAAAGGATGTCTATGTGAGGTTTTGAGCAATGCTCAGCAAGAGGGCAGAAAGTGCTATGCCCCGTTGGGTGTATGAGAGAGAGTGGAGTCATAGCAGCAGTGTCTGTGAGATTCCTGAGTGAGGAGCTATATTTAGCCTGATGGATGAGGGAGAGAAAAGGGTGCCATAGCAACGGAATGTGTGTGTGTGTGTGTGGGGGGGGGGGGGGGGGTCTGGGGGGGGGGGGTGCAGGTGCGTGTGTGTGTAGGGGGGTGGTGTCGGTGGGTGTGTGGGTGGGTGTGTGTTGGTGTGTGTGTGGGTGGGTGGGTGTGTGTCGGTGTGTGTGTGCGGGTGTGTGTGGGTGGGTGTGCGGGGGTGGGTGGGTGGATGTGTGGGTGGGTGTTTGCGGGAGAGAAAACGTCTGTATGTTTATATGTGTGCACATGTAAGTGTGCATGAAGTTATGTGTTAGAGAAACGTGTAGAGTCAGTGTGTCTCTGTGTCTGCACATGTTTTCCTGTATAAATGGGGACCAAAATGTCTCCAAACAGGTTAAACAAGGACGTTCACCCAAATTTGAAAAGGGTTTAGGGTAAAAGCAACATTTTTGGTGAGAATTAGCTTGGTGAGGGACCAGAGGTCGGGGGTTAGGTTTTAGGGGTTAAGGTTAGGTTAAAGTTTAGGGAAATCAATTGTGTGTACCCAGATAGCTGTGTGGAACATAGGTTGGTGTGAGGGAGGGAGGGATGGAGAAAGTAGTAGGGACCATGTGTCTGTGCGTGTGTGGAAAGGAGAGAGGAGAGTGCCGCATTTCAGATTGAGCGAGGCTGGAGCAGTGGGTTTTGAGTATTTAGAAGTGTGTGTCATCTCTATAGAGAAATTTCATGACGCAAAGTGTAATGTGCATCCAGTGTGTCTGTGTGTGTGTGTGTTTTCACAGGGCTATCGAAGAGGAAGTCCAGCCCTGAGGTCTTTGAGTCCACATGACACTGTCACAATTTACCAGTAGAAAAGGGTCAGGTAGGATCAGAAACTATAGGGGGTTCTGAGGTCTGGAGCAGCACCAGCTTCTGCCTAAATCCCCTGCTGACACATGATGCTGTCATGGCCACATCCCTGCCCCATGAAAATACTCAGTGCCTAACTGAAAAAGAATGCTCTGAAAGAGGAAGGACAACACATACTGTGAAATACCGCAGCCGAGACCGAGACACACTGAATGATTGGAGCAGTCCCAGATCCATTATGCTAATTAAAACACAGGGGTATTATGGTCTGTGTAAATACTCAATCTAAAATACATTTAACCATCTGCGGAGGTTTGCTATGAAAACAATATACATTTTGACACCGGAATGACAATGAAACACCATCCTCCATTAAGGTTAGTGAACACCATAATGCTGAAAAGATGTTCTCCAGGTGCAGAGAACCAGGGGTAGAAGTTGCAGACCTATCTATATTTAGATCAGCACTGTCGCAGCTAAAACAGTGAGCACAATTCATCCACAGAGAAGAAAGACATGCACCAAAGTAAGCTGGGCCACATGAAACTACCAGACAATGAAAAGAACATAGTATCTAATCGCAGGGCTTCAGTAACGTTACCTCTGCAGTTCAGGCTCTAATAATGAAACATATATTTTGCTTTTGATTAAATGCTACGGTTTAAAGCCTGTTTGTGGCATTGTTAGGGTTGGTACTGAGAGTATTGGCAACACAAGTTCATTTGATGAGGGCAGGAGACGATTAAGTTCTCAGGTCAAGGACAGGGCACCAACCGTCATGTCTCTACATGCTGTGTGCCTGTGTGTGTGTGTGTGTGTGTGTGTCTGTTAGCATGTGACGGCCAGGTGCTGATCTATACAGTCAGCTGCCAGGCCATAGATTACATGGCTATTAGCTAGTACAATCCCAATTCCCTCAGGAAGGACAGTGATTACGGATCATATGCCCATGGTCAAATCTCTCCAATCAGAGCACCAACATCTGGCAAACAAAAACAGCAGCCCTCCCGCCCCCGCTCTCCCTCCTCCTCCGACAGCATCCCATCTCCACTTCCATCCTACACATGGTCACCATACTGCGCTACCTTTAGAGGTCAATGGCTGCCATGTTTCTTCATGCTGCACCATTCATCTATTCACTGGAAAAGACAATAGATTTGCCCTTGGCCATTATTATGGCTGTTCATTTAGCTTTAGGATGTTATAATCAGCCCAGAACATAATGTATGTTCCAGGTCATAGGACATTATGTTTTTCAGAGCACTGACAAGACTGATGGTGGGCAGAACACGAGATGAGACAAACAGGCAGTCCCTCTCCAGATTACATGTTCAATCACCGCCGCACATATTCTATAATCTATGGGAAGCCCGGCATAAATCATTTACCTGACATTGTAATACACCTCATTACTAGTGTGCAAAGTCACCTAGAACTCCCCGGGAATCATAGAGGCCTGTCACTTGTGATTTAAAGACGACACGGCTGGCCCAACATGGTGTTCTCCGTATCAGGGAGTATCCCGGCAGCCTTGGCAGAATGTGGGTATGGTTGCCATCGTGACCTTGACAACAGAAACGGGAGTCGAATGTGTTCCAGACGTTGGATCCAGATCAAAATGGAAGAATGTCTCCGTTCTTTCAGAGACCTCTGTCGTGAACCACCAAAACCCAGAAGCAGGGGAACACCTACATACCCATCATCACTGTTTGCACATTTTTATATAACCTTTCTTGAAGCGTATAATCATGCTCAGACTCTATGTCTTTTACAGAGAAGCTCTGCGTGAGCACAATGAAATGCACAATATATTGTACGCATACCTACACACGTACACAAGTACACAAAATACAATGAGAAAAACCAAAACAAGATCCTCATAATCATCACATATTACATCAGCTGAAATATCAGTCTGCCAACCACAGCATATTGACTAACTGCAGCACTGGATAAAGCAGATAACAGCACTTACTTGTTTAACGTTAGGTCCAGTACAAATCTGGAGCCAAAGGCCTCTAACTGGAAACTAGCTTGTGCAAGGTGGACCGCCTAAGTGAGACACAAAGTAAATATCACAGGTCAGTGTGTTCAGTCATTAGGGGATTTCCCACTAAAAGGTTGTCCTTGGTAATAGTAATAGTAGTTATGGACCTACACAAATTCCACATATTATTATGGTTATGAGAGAATGTAACTGTTATGATTGTAAGTAATCGCATGCCAACTCCACTCTCAAACTCAGATAAACAACTCTCCTGCATGTCAAGTAAAATAGAGCACGTCCTTTCTAACACAGCAGAGGAAGGGAAAATATTGTGAGACAAGTATTGTCTTCAGACCAGACCAATTTATCCATTGACTTTATCTAGCGTTCCAACATGGACTGCATCTACTGGCAAACACCACTGTACCCTGAGGCTTCACCATGACGACCGTCCTACCTGATCGTGACCATCGGTGGCCTGATTCCTGGCACGGGTGTCCAGGTCGTGGTAAGTGCTCTCCGAGTCCTCATTCAGGTAGTAGATGAGTCGGGAGGGGTAGGTGATCACATGCTCGGCTTTGTGGTGACTTGTGTTGTCTGTGGCCGGTGCTGCGGTCACCTCGTCCCTCTGAAGCCCCTCATTCTCTCCTCCGTGAGAAGCTGCAGAAGAGACACCCCACCACCACATAAGCGTGACAGACAGTCTGTACTCCTCACAGGCCATAAGGAGGTATGTCAATCATAATTGAATCACATGAGCAATTGCTTCTACTGCAGGAAGTGCTCCTGACTTAACCATTCCTCCAGGTCACAAGTGAAGGAGAGTTAAGTGCATTTGGCTATATAATGTTTTGGAAGGCAGTAAACCATGACATTACATTTTCAAGGTCTACCTAAATAATCTATATGGGGATTGCCAAATTAAAGTTTACAATCAAATAATATATACTGCTCACATGAATCTATACTTGAATTATCAACTGTATGCAATACAACTGATATGTCTACTAGGCTAGACTGGGTAGCCTAGTTTATGTTTCAGGTCATTCTATTCTAATAGTGGAAATAGCACAGTTCAATGTATAATCTGTATATGTTAATATATAAAACAATCAGTGAGTTGATGAGGTCAGTGTCTGGTTTGTTGTTAACCAAATTACGTCTCAAGCAACAGCAGTTTTAATGGTGCTTCAGTATTCATTGAGGAACCAATAACTAGATGGTACTGTTTAAAATAGTAAATGATATATATATATATAGTAGTATATAGTAGTGAAACCTGGAACAAAGATGCTAAGGTGCTTTCGTCTGCCTTCTCTTTCACCATTATTTAAGGACTCAGCATATTAAATTGTCCTCCAGATCCGACCCAAAATAGAAACAGCATAGCGAGAAAAATCTAGCAATCATATCTATCAGAGAATGACACAAAGAAGCTCGCAAGTAATTAAATGCAACTGATCCGTTATGAAGAGAAAGGATTGGGCTAAGAACATGCAGTACATACCAATTGACGCTATGGATGGATGGAGCCAGGGCGCAAGGATGCTCACGAGCAAATTTGCCAGAAATATCAAATGCATGATTCATATTTGATATTTTAAATATCTGTATATCAACACATCAACGCCGTAATTAGCTTGCGGCCCATTATTGCCGTGGAGATGTCGTTTACAGAAAATTCTTCATGTATCCAGTCAGGGGGGGAGAGGACTCCTGCAGCAACGGGCGGGGGGCGAATGGAAGGCGGTGGCCAGCCACACGAAATAAACGAGCAGACTCCTCCTGATGCTGCATCCGCGCAAGTGCCTTGTCTCTTGCCACAATTCAAGACAAGTCCACCGTTGTACGCGAGCACATAGCACGTGCTCGTGGCCGAGCTTTAAATTACGTGCAGGTACTTTTCAAAAGAGAGCCCGATCATCTCTTAGAAAGTCAGCCTTTCACTGGGCTATTCCTGATTCCCACCGCATAGACAACCTATATGATGAGCAGTGATATGGTGGTAATTGCTTTGATATTGGGTCTCTTGTAAAAAACATACAAAATAGGACAGAAAACTTTCTATCATGACAGAAAACTAAAGTTTCGAAGAGATCTTATAGGATTGGCTCCTACAAACATTGCAAAGATGTGCAAATCATTTATTCCTGTATTTTATTGAAAATAGTACAAACACAACATATCAAATGTTGAAATTGAGAAATATTTATTGTTTTTGGAAAAATGCATGCCCATTTTGCATTTGATTCCAGTAACACGTTTAAAAAAAGTTGGGACAAGGGCATGTTTACCACTGTGTTGCATCACTTCTTTTAACAATACTCTGTAAGCGTTTGGGAACTGAGATCCATTGCTGTAGTTTGGAAAGTGACATTTTTCGCATTCTTGCTTGATATAGGATTTAAGCTGCTCAACAGTTTGGGATCTCCATTGTCATATTCTTCATTTCATAATGCGTCAAATGTTTTCAATGGGTGACAGGTTTGGACAGCAGGCAGGTCAGTTTAGCACACAGACTATTTTACTCTGGAGCCATGTTGTTGTAATAAGTGCAGAATGTGGTTTGGCATCGTCTTGCTGAAATAAGCAGGGCCTTCCCTGAAAAAGACATTGTCTGGATGGCAGCATATTTAGCTACAAAACCTGTATATATTGTTCAGCATTAATGGTACCTTAACAGAAGGGCAAGTCACCCATGCCATGCAAACTATTGCACCCCCATACCATGACAGATGCTGGCTTTTGAACTGTGTGCTGATAACAAGCCAGATGGTCCTTCTCCACTTTAGCCCAGAGGAAGCGGCATTCATGATTCCCATTTGCCTCAGTCCATCTTCAATGAGCTTGGGCCCAGAGAAGGAGGCAGCATTACTGTATCTTGTTTATGGTTTCTTCTTTGCATGGTACAGTTTTAACTTGCATGTGTGGATTCAGCAATATACTGTGTTCACAGACAATGGTTTAAGATTAACTGTCTTGCATAAGAACAGAAAATCCCCTGATTACTGGACGGGATGTGGAAAGATTTTGGTTACTGGTCACATGATCTAACCCCATTACAACAAACTACCTGATCAGTGTTATTACAACATGTCTTGGATCTGTTTGATTGGAGCTAGTGGAAAAGCAGGTCAATGTCTGCTTTGCTAAAGTCTTTGAAGCCATAATTGACTCAGTGGGATTTTTCTCAGGTCCAACGCACTGCCACAATCATACCTTAAACTTAGTCCTGTGATAAGATATTATAGATATTCTGTAATAGATATTGTACATATATATTATATAATAGATATTATAAATATTGTGCAATAGATATTGTAGATCTAATAGTAGATCTAATAGTAGATCTAAATAATAATTTCCCCATAATCCTGGAATATCGGATCACTGTCTTATTACATTTCCTGTAATACAACAAACCCACTTGCAACCGAAACAATAACTTTTAAAAGCTGTAATATAAATGTTTGGACTACAACTGGGTATCTTGATATTCTTCCAAGCTTGCTCATCAGAGTAAATTAATCTGCAAATGATCTAATCTAGGATCTAAACTCAACACTGTGAAATACTTTAGATATGGTTGCACCACTAAAAACAAAAGAAATACGCAACAAGAAACTTGCTCCCTGGTAAACAGACAATACTAGAGTACTTAAGCAAGCCTCCAGAAAATTGCAGCGAAAGTGGCGCTCCACCAAGTTGGAAGTATTTAAACAAGCCTGGATAGACAGTACACTACAATACTGAAAAGCACTCAGATCTGCTTGATCAGCTTATTTCTCCAACTTGATTGAGGTGAACAAAAACAATCCAAAAAGTCTCTTTGATACAATTACAAAGTTAACAAAAAAGCAATGCTCAACAAGTGAAGTGGGTCTTCACTTCAGCAGTAATAAATACATGAATGTCTTTGATGGAAAGATCATCATCATTAGAATACAAATAACTGACTCCTCCTTCAGTAGGTATAGTCCTCAAAACTTCTCTGACCTGGTGTCAATGGGGACACTTGGACTTTTTGACCCTGTATCCCTCGACTTGTTCACTACATTAGTAATGAGTTGTAAACCCAACTGTCAACTAGACCCGATTCCAGAAAAACTACTTAAAGAGCTACTTCCTGTGCTAGGTCAGTCAATGCTGAACATAATTAATTGCTTCATTCTCAATTAACATCCTCCGGATTTGTACCAAACTCACCAAAAATCGCAGAAATAAAGCCTCTTCTGAACAAAATCGAATCTGAATCCAAATATATTAAACAATTATAGGCCAATATCGAACCTCCCGTTCCTCTCAAAAATCCTAGAAAGATTTGTTTCCTAACAACGGAATCCCTGGTAAATGTAACAAATGACTTTCTAAAGGCCTTAGACAAAGGTTTCGCATCTGTTCTGTTGCTACTTGATCTTAGGGCTGCCTTCGACACTACTGATCACTCCATTCTATTAGAGAGACTGGGAACCCATATTGGGCTACACGGACACATTCTAGCCTGGTTTAAATCATATTTATTTGAAAGATATCAGTTTGTATGTGTCCTCTGACAAATCAATGGTATGTTTTGGTGTTCCTCAAGGCTCAGTTTTGGGCCCATTATTGTTTTATACAGGTGCATCTCAAAAGATTAGGATATTGTGGATTTTTATTTTTTTTCTGTAATTCAAATTAAAAAGTGACACCTTCATATATTCTAGTTTCACTACACATAACGTGAAACATGTCAAGCCTTTTTTCTTTCAGTCTTGATGAATACAGCTCTTGGAAATCAAAAATCCAGTATCTAAAAATATTAAAATACAAAATTTTAAATACAGAAATGTCGCCCTGAGAAGAGCTCTAATCAGCTAATTAATTCAAAACACCTGCAAAGTTTTCCTAAGTATGTTTATTTATGCACTCAGTACTTGGTCAGGTCTCCTTTTGCACAAATTACTACATCAATGCAGCATGGCCCTTGTCCAAAGTCCTCCTGGTTGTGTCCCAGATCAAGATGATACCTGACAATTCCAGCTGCCACTCTGCTGAACCCCCCCCTCATAGGGAGTTTTTCCTATCAACTGTGCTTCAACACTGTTGTTGCATGCTCCTTGGGGTTTCAGGCTGGGTGTTTTGTTTTGTAAAATCACTTTTTGACAACTGCTGATATAAAAAGGGCTTTATAAATACATTTGATTGATTGATTGACTGATGTAAAAGAACCAGTGAATGTCAATGATGGCCTTCATAGCTGTGTTTTCAAGATAAGACTTGCAAGTCACTCTCAATGTTTCACTGAAGAGGTTGGGGACTTACATACAGGATTCATTGCCAGAGTTGGGTGTACACAAAAAGAGTAGATAAAAAGAAACGTACAGCAAAACCAGTCCCACTTCTTTGGGATAGGCCTTCATCGTGGGTTTGTAAAAATTAAGAAATTTGCCCACAAGCAAGAGGCGTAGGTTTCCAAAGCAGTGGGCTTAGACAGGCTTGTTGCTGTTCATTGCTTGCAGGCTTGTAGCCACTCTTTGGAAAATAATTCATGCCTAGTCTCTGAAACTCAGAATTAATCTGGCAAAATCTGCAAGCTTCACTGTATCATACAGATTCTGCCCACGGGAGATTTGCTGATGCAGGACTCCTGGCTCGTGGACGTAGATCTTGAATCTGCTAATATGAGACTATATGTGTAAAAACACTTATGGAACCTCCAGATTTCATCTCTCAAACACTCTTTCATGCAGTCATGTAAATGCTCACTCAAGGCTTTCATTTCAGTCATGAATTTAAGGCCCAACATGTCAAGTCAAAAGAATGAAGCCAAATGCTTGCGCTTACAACTCGTGTGTAAAATTAGGCTCTATCCTATCTCTACCGGATACCATCCTCGCATTTGGATTCTCTGGGCTATTGCTGTCAATTTTCCAGTAGGCCCCCCTCAGCACTGAGCCTTCTCCTGGAGGATAGTTTGGCAGGAATACTCATGGATGTCTGCCTGGCACAACTGGCAGGCCACTTCATCAAATCCGTGAGTGAGTGAGTCTCTCTCTCTTTCTCTCTCTGGACCTGACAGATTCTCCCTCAGGGCTAAATGGACCGGAGTGGGATGGTGAGTTTGGGTCAGTTGGCAAAGATAAAGAGACAGGCCTGTTAAGTTATCTCACAGAGTAAGAGGGTCAAAGAGTGAGTCACATTTCATACAAATTGCTTCTTTTAGGGATTTCATTTAATCAATCCAAAAACACCTATATATGCTTTGGATTTTGCATAAATTCTCAAATCTGAACAAGATGATGAGTAGCATATGCTTAGTGTGAGATAAGAGACTACACTTATTGAGATACCATTCAAGAGACAATTGAATTCTGTTCTTTGACTGTTCCCGGATACGTTATTAACAAAAGTAACCACTATATGTAATGGCTGGATTCTTACATTAGTTATTGTGAAACAACGATAATGCAATATCAACAATAATGCAATATCAAGGATTTCTGAAGACCTGGGTTGGACTTCCTGACTCTTATGTGTTATTGATTAGACTTGCTCTGTAACCATCATTGAGGTTCTCCGATATGATGTGAACACCCACATACCCTATAGTCAAAGATTTGTTTAACTAGACCAACATATTCCACAAGCGTTTTTTTTTCCGTTGAAGCAGAGTGGACCGAAAAATAGCTAAAAGCATGTGCGCTATATTATTGTGCTGGGGGACTGGGATCAGTCTGTCCTGTCTTAAGTCACAATTGTTTAGGTTGCATTAATTTATGTGACGGGGGACAAGGGTCCGTCTGAAAATGTATGCTCAGGTGTCCCTTTGAATCCAAGAAATGCTTCCTGTTGTCCTGTTTAACTATAGAAGGAATAGGGCCACGCCTCAGGACTGCCTAGCTGAAATGACTCGTGGCAGTCCCTGTCTAAAGTCCCCCTGGTTGTGCTGCAGATCAACTGCTTGCTCCTTGGGTTTCCTCCCGTGGGGAAAAGAAAGGGCGATCTGACGCTTCGGATGTATACTTTACATCTGCTGGGCTATCTGCCTTCCTGTCTGGTTACATATTTTATGTCATTTTATAGTTTTATTGATAAAAGACAGAAAGTGGGAAATAGAGGATGGAGTCTGCTTAAACAGCAACCGGCTGGAGTTTAAACTATGCTGCAGAGGTGTCTCCCTAGAGTTAAAAGACTGTCAACATCACTCTGCATTTGTAAATTTTGATAGTTGCTTCAAAATGTGCACATTTTAAGGCAACATATCACTTCTATATGAAACATTTAAATCAGTCAAACCCTTCCACAATTTTTATTTTTTATTTAAATGTCTTTCAAAAAATGGTATTAGATTGAGAGGATAACTTGGAAGGCTTTCATACATGCTCAAACAACTCTAGTCACTCATGTACAATTTAAGATCTTACATACACTACAGAGTTGGGTAGGTTACTTTTAAATGTTATCCGTTACAGTTACAATTTACCTGTCCACATTTTTTAATCAGTAACGTAACTTTTTGATTACTCAAACTCAGTAACGTAATGTGATTACTTAGAATTACTTTAAGATTACTTTCATATTAAGAGGCATTGGGAAAAAATAGGAATAGCCTATAACCAATTGAACAACTTTTGCGGGATCAATCAATGTTAGAGTTTACATAGCTGGCCAAAAACGGAATTTGCATTTTACCTTATGGGTTATTTACAGTGCCTTTGGAAAGTGTTTCTAAACCATTGCTTTCTACTTCAATATGATTGGGCTACATCTCTACATTACACGCTAAAGGTCTTTCAGATATTCAGTCATTGCTTCAAAACATTGTTGAAAAATAAATGGCAATTTCTCAAAAAGGGTATTGACGTTGTTGTATATAAATATCGAGATATACGTGGCTTTTCGTGCGTACTCCCCAACTCTGATAGACTCTGATAGACTATGTTACTCAAACCTACTCAAGTCTTCGAGGCAAATCTGACGTGAAAGCAGAAATTAATGTGATTGGTTCACTCAGTGGAGCTTACATTTTAACTCTTAAATTAAGAAGTTTAAGGTAAATTCGAAAACGTTTAAGGAAATCATTAAAAACGTCCTGTGTAGAAGCCTATCTTTGAGGAATATTAAACAATGACATGACTTGTGTCCTCCTCTTCACTTATGAAATGAAACTGGAAAAGTATTAAGACCATGGCAAAATGCCGCGATTATTACCTCCGAATCCTAATGCTGTGTATACAGATTAGGATAGGGACAAGCACTAGCATTGGTAAAATTTAAATGTAGAGCATTTGCCTGTTCCAAACACTATCTCAGCCCTCTCCATTATGTAAACCAATCTTACTAATTTCTGCCTTCAAACACATGTTTGAGTACCAATGTGTCACATTTGAGAGGGCTTTGAAGTCAATTATTGATTTTATTTAAAATAATTTCTATTTTTATTTTAAAACCTTTATTTTGTTGTGTCAGTGATATATTTGGTTTTCCCTTGTTCAATTTCTGTTTTCCTTTGTGTGTATTTGCATAGCTGGTTCCTATATGACTCATTGTATGTTTAATATTTCTTTCTTTTTTCTCTTTCAGTCCTATGTTTTCTTTGAATTTCAGTATGCCTAGACTGACAGTGACAAACAAGCACAAACACACACACAAATATTAAGTAATGGTCATTTTTTTCAAAAGTACTATGTTCAAATGTCTCACTACTATGACTGACAGTAACTAATATACTTCACCCACATAATCCGTATTTAATAATTTTACATTTGACCCCAGGGTACATTATAATGTTACATTTCACTCCTTGTGTTTGTGACTAAACCATGCATTTTTTTTGCTACACATTCTAATAACAGACATGTAACTAGTTTGTATACAATTTTGAATCCATTGGCTCAAAAGAGCTTCAGGATATAGACAGAAATGTCCAAAATGTAACAACAATCCCCGGTCTCCCCTATGTGCACCATGCCAGAGGCAGACATTATTTCCTGTTTACTGTGATGATACTTACCGATATTACGCGTAACCCATCACTAAAACATTTGAGCTAATCCCCAAAATATAGTAGATCTGTATTGATGAGCAAATCGCCCGGTACCCGAGATGCATTTCTTTAGTAAAATTAATTTTAATTAAATTATATATAAATATAAGCTACTGAAGGTCAGTTGTATGACATTCGTTAAAATAAGGTGTGTTTTTATACCAGGTCCAAAAGTTTTCTTCATTCTGTAATTCTCAGAAGACGCGCCCACTTGGATACGATCGGACTTGAGTATTTATAACGGGCTTGTCTATGTTACTTGCTTGACTAGGGTAACCAAACGTGAACGCAACCTCAACATGAATACGAACAGACATGGAGTTTGAAATGTAAATTTTCTGTGAAATATTAGGATTTGAGTTGCCATAGAGGTAACTTAAAACTTCAACTTAACCACAAAAGTTTGTTTTCGTGGAACTCATTCGGACTTATTGGCAGGACAGAAATCCCACTTTCTTCAGCGACCGAAAGGTATGTAGATGCGGCTTCGGTGTCTGTTGGATAACGCACAGGAAAACGGAATTCGCTAAATGTCAGATGCATTTTTTATCGTTAATTTTCCTCAGTTTTATTTATGCAATATATCTGTAGTGTTATCTGTCGAATATGCCCGAGCATAAGTAACAAAGCCTGCTTCATCAGGGCACTTGTTTTCGTACACAAATATCTATATTTTTATGGGGCTACACATTTAAAACAAATGCGTTCTGTTTTTGTTTTTAAGGAACGTTTAAGGAACTGAGACAGTTTTCCTGACGATTTCCTGTGTTTATGTCACATGAGTTAACTGAGGCCCAGAAGAAACAAGCAGGAGACAAGCAGGTTCTAGTCATGATTTAGCCATGCCTGAATGTGTGTGTGAAGGGTGTGGGCACTCCACATCTTCTCTTTTCAGTTGGCTTAGTATGACCCGGTATTCCTGAACTATTATTCATCTCAGATTTGAAACAATTTGAGGAATTGCCACCAGGACACTAAGAAGAGCATTTGTGTGAAAGAAGTGTACAGGCATTATCAGCATTAGGTGAGAAGCAATGATTTAAAAAAAACATGGATTATTATGACAAAACAGTACCTCTGGTAACATGTTTTTAAATGTTGTTTTTGTACAGTTACATAGTAATTAACACAACTGTGTTAACACATGCTGCTTGTATACACGAGTAAAAGAGCGACTTCATGTGATGTGTTAATGTAAAACCTGTAAATGCATGTAAATGTAAACCTGTATGGTGAAGACACAGTGTCTATTCCAATTCTTCTAAAATTGAGAATGCTTTTCAGAACTTACAACAAGCATTTGACGACATTCAGAAACAATTTAATATACTGAAAGTTCTTCTGAATCCCAGAGAGACACGGTTCAGGCTTTTTAATAAACTTACTTTACTGAGAAATCTCGACATTTAACACATCTGTATGTTGCAAATTGTCATTGTTTTCTCTTTTTGCAGGACCTCTGCTTTCAAAGGTGTTGCAACAATGAACGAATACACAGAAGATTATGTAAATTACACCTATGATTATCAAGAGTATGGAGACTTTGAAGACCCTGAAGTCAGAAGTGAATACTCCCAAAAGATGACATTGCACATCATATCAGTAGTCATATACAGCATTTCCTTTGTGCTTGGTGTCACTGGAAATGGAGTAGTTATATGGGTGACTGCCTTTAAAAGCAAACGAACGGTGAACAGTATATGGTTGCTGAACCTGGCTATTGCAGACTTTGTGTTTGTTCTGTTTTTACCTTTCTCCATCGACTATGTGCTTCGAGATTTCCACTGGTCTTTTGGACTGGTCATGTGTAAGCTGAACTCATTTGTGTCTGTGGTGAACATGTATGCCAGCGTTTTCTTCCTCATGATACTCAGTCTAGACAGGTATGTTTCACTGGTCCACCTTAGCTGGTCTCAGAGGTGTCGCACTGTCAGGTGTGCCTGGATCACATGTGGCTGTGTGTGGGGGACATCTGCTCTACTGAGCCTCCCTACCCTGATATTTCGGGACATTATGCACATCCATGACAAGGTGGTGTGCTTCAATAACTTCAGTTTCCAGGATGAACATACAGCTGCTATGAGACACATCACGTTGGTGGCCATACGCACGACCGTGGGCTTCTTACTGCCCTTCAGTGCCATCTGCATGACAGGAATTCTCCTGGCAATCAAAGTCCACCAGTCTGATAGTCCTGTACGCATTTCCGGTTTCTCTAAAATAGTTTCAGCTGTAATTTTTGCCTTCTTTTTGTGCTGGGCACCGTTTCATACATTTAGTTTAATGGAGCTTTCCATTCATTCTTCACTGTACCTACACACAGTTCTAAAAACAGGCTTTCCGCTGGCTACGAGCTTAGCCTTTTTCAACAGCTGCATCAATCCCATCCTCTACATGCTGGTTGGCAAGAAGGTTCGCCAGCTCATGAAACGCTCGTGTCTTGACATCACAAAGAGTTCTCTGCGGGAGCTCAGTCAGTCCATCTCTGGAACTGAATCAGTGTCTATAGCAGACATCAATGCAGATGTAGGTCCACCAGAGGAGCCCACAGAATCATCCGCTGTATGATTGTAATGCAGTTGTTTCTAAACCCAGTTACCTAAAGCAGAAACTGACAAAATATGCCATTTTACCATTTAGAACTGGTCTAACCATTATTTAACCAGATGTTTTCAGTATTCTTCTTTGATGTAATTTGTAGTTGTTTCAGTTGGAGACTTCCAAGCAGGAATTACTCAGAGTGCCAAATCCTGTTGACTGTAAATTGCTCTCAGTGGAAAACCTGAGTGAAACTGTGTGCTAAAATTATAACTTGCACAAATAAAAATAATTCCAGGATTTGAAAAAGTAATCTGAACCTAATTATTCTCAGTTATTATATGGCTGGTGCGCACAATAAAGTTCTACTAGGCCTTCTTTTAAAATCTATTTACATTAGTCCTATAAATGATCTCTGTTTACATTGTATTTGCAGGTTATTTTTCAGTGTGGCATACATTTCCCTGTGAGGGAATTTGCAGTGTAAGCAATTTGTAAATTATATTATATTAAAGTTAAATGAATAACAATAAATCCAATCTCTCTTTATTGGTAGTGTGTAGCAATATGTATTGTGTCTGTATTGTCAGGATGCAGAAGTTTATTAGGCACCAGGAGTACTGCTATATAGAGTTGGGCAAATTCTCCAGGGAACTAACAGGATATTGCCTGTAACCTCTTTGACAATACACTTAGGAACAAATAAACATGCTACCCAAATAGGTGATCAAAGCAAAAGCCCACAAGATGTGTACACCTATCACTAATTCACTGTAGCAAGACTGTTGCCACCTTGCCACTCTCCACCACCATGGATGTGCATTTCCAATGTCATTCACTGTACATTAACTATAGCCTGAACTTTCTATTTGTTTCCAATGAAAATCTAGCTGTTCCTTGTTATTTCTTAGACTGACGCTGCAAAAAAAAAAATGTTTACCTTGAGTAATAAGATGCACATCTGTGACCATGGGACCATGGCCCGTGGAAGCAGCATTGTAATTATCTCCACCACCGTGTATTCAGCCATTATACCTTGTCACAATGTTTAGAAATGTGGGGTATTGACATTTGATTTAAAACTAAATTCAAAGAATGAAACTAGATTTGGATTCAGGTATTTACACGCATCGATAGGAAGAACAATGGTTTGAACTGTATTACTGAGACAGCCAAGGACACATTCTCTCCACCAGTGCAAATACTTTAACATACTAGATAGAATGTAGAAGTTTGGCTATACAAACTTACAACTGTGTAATAGATTTAAAAAAATGTATTTGTTTAAATGTGTATTTTGTTTAAGTTTATGGTAGCAAATGCATATATGTGTGCATCGCTTACCTTGAGAACACCTGTCACCAGGATGCATTATGGGAAGGAGGCAAACCCGCGGAGGCAGTGTGATACTTTGGGCAATGTTCTGCAGGGTAACCTTGGGTCCTGCCATTCATGTGGATGTTACTTTGATACGTACCACCTACCTAAGCATTGTTGGCATTGGCCTGAAGTATTATCCCTACCTAAGGTATTCCCTGATGACATTGGCCTCTTTCTGCAGGATAATGCTCCCTGCCACAAAGCAAAAATAGTTCAGGAACAATCTGAGGAACACAACAACGAGTTCAAGGTGTTGACTTGGCCTCCAATTTCCCCAGATCTCAATCCAATCGAGCATCTGAGGTTTGTGCTGGACAAACAAGTTCGATCCATGGAGGTCCCACCTCACAACTTACAGGAATTAAAGGATCTGCTGCTAACATCTTGGTGCCAGATACCACAGCACACCTTCAGAGGTCTAGTGGAGTCCATTCCCCAACGGGTCAGGGCCGTTTTGGCGGTCAAAAGGGGGACCTACACAATATTAGGTAGGTGGTCATAGTATTATGGCTGATCAGTGTATATATTATGAAATTATACATGTATATACAGTACACATACAGTACCAGTCAAAAGTTTGGACACACCGACACGCCTATGTATACCAACCTAACTTATCATAACAATGGATTGTCTCAAACGCATTAAGGAAATAAATTACACAAATTAACTTTTTACAAGGCACACCTGTTAATTGAAAAGCATTCCAGGACGCCTCATGAAGCTGGTTGAGCGAATGCAAAACGTGTGCCAAACTGTCATCAAGGCAGAATATATATCAAATCAAATTATTTTTAACACTTTTTGGGTTGTTACATGAGTCCGTGTTATTTCATAGTTTTGTTGTCTAATACTATTATTCTAAAATGTGGAAAATAGTCAAACTGAACAAATACCGTTGAATGATTACGTGTACCAACTTTTGACTGGTACTGGAATTATATAGTACATTTCAATATTTATGTTGCAATGTACTGATTAGATGGCAGCTTTAGTGGGGATTACCCACTGAGGTATATAGGGATTACCAAATCGTGATGCAGCTGAATAGACGAAGTGCGCAGTCAGTCATTGGGGTGCACTATTTACTGTAGGCGCCAGCGACGTCATAGTGGCAAGGTAAGAACAAACATTCACAGCTTTCGTGTACATGAATCTTAAAAGTAGAAGGGACATGTTTTATCTGAAGATGTATTGAAAACAATCATGACAAGTTCCATACCAAGCACCGCGAAAGGGGATTGTAAAAAGCTGTACTGTATTCGTTTGCTAACTCGTTAGCATAGCCTACAATGTTGTGATTGATTATGCTCATACATGGAAATTAATGGATCTTTGTTTTCATTGCAACACACTCTTGTTATTTTCGTTGTTTTAATTAATAGAGAACGGTAACTATTCTATGTCTGGTTTAATAAAAATGCGGGTAATTCACGTGTTTATTGCAGCCAGCTAGCTAACTACGTAACCGTATTCTTACCTAACTAGGAAGATATCGTAGGGGGTGTATTCATTCCTTCAAAACAACGTTTTTGTTTCGAAACGTTGCAAATGCAATATAATAGCTGGACGATTACCCCAAACGCTCTGTAAACGTTTTCGAGTTAAATTCCTAATTCCTAAAAGGAAGTTGTAGTTAAATCGCGCTTGAAATAAGAAACCTCGCGAACTTCAAGAGATGGTGGAGGTTGTAATATTTTTTTTTTTTACGTAGGTGTGTTGTCAAAAAATACTTCACTCAGTCGCAGATTGTAAATAACCATTTAAAAAATGTAAATATTAACGTCCATCTTCGGAACTAACAGGACTCAACTGATTTTTCATCATTAGGCTACATAAATTATTTCTGTGATCAAAACGTCTTGCATTAGATGGAAACTGAAAATGTGAAATGTTTACGCCTGGTCATAGATCTACAACCATATACATAGCTTATATAATTCTGTGCTCTTTGTAACTTTTACCTCAACAGGCATATGTATAATCTCTATGGACTTTAAATGCGACCCAGGGGTTTGAATTTGTTCCTCCTTATTTACAAAGTTGTTAAAAATCATATCTTCCCTGGTGGTGTGAGTAAGAAAGCTGTTATCTATCGTTTCTAATGAATTCATATGCATTCCATGACTTCACGAAAAACAACTGATTTATTTAATTTAACCCAATAATTATGCATTGTTGACCTAATTATTAAAAGTGATTCATTACACTATAAACAAAGTCAGTGAGTGCAGATCATGGCACTTCCGGTTGGGGGGGGTTTGTTATGATTTTAACGACTTTCTTAATGTTCGTTCCAATGTTATTCTTGTCTGTTATTTTTCACTGTATATATTTACTACTTTATTGCCTTAGAAATTTCAATGATGTCTTTTATTGTGATGAAGTAAATCTGAGTGATGCCAGCATAATATCCAGCTGCTGAAATAACGCTAATGAAGCCTCGAATGGCCATCACTAATTGCAGACGCCCAGGTGGTACTGTCCATAGAGATAACAAATGTGCCTGTGTTGACGAGAAGCATGTTTTGCCGAGCTTTTATGTGTTTCGCCTTAATTATCTTTTTTTTTTGGTCAGTCTATCTAATGTTCCGGAACTAATGGTTACAGTATCTAAATATCTTGCTCCTTTAGTTGCAGTCAGACCTATGCTTCTGGATGACAAATCATTTTTATATTTCTTGTATCTGTAATTGTGCTTCCATTTTAACATTAAGGGAAATATCTCAAAGAATGTGATTGCACCTATGAATAAAACATTTAATACTGTTGATGGGGAAAAAACGTTTTACTAGGCTTATGTGTGTGCTTTTCTTTTTCAGCAGTATGTTGCGTCTACCTGCTGTGAGTCGCGCTCTTTCAGGAGTGGCTCACTCTAAAGGGGGCATGGCAATCACTAACAATGGTAGGCCTTATACATTTACCAGCATTATTCAACCGATGTTATTACACCTGTAGGAGTAAGATGAGCACAGTTCTTATGGCACATGCCCATGGTGTGTGGATGATGTACTTATTGACCTGTTTGCTCCTTGTCTGGGTACCCAACCTCCTGGCCAAATGCTATGTTAGTTTCTTCTCTGCAAGAATAATGGATCTGAGTAGCGTTCAGTTGTTTTTTGTTTTTTTACTTGAAAAAACATCTATGTGTTTTATTTATTACATATTAAATGGTTGTTTTTCTTCTTGTGGAACTCAAGAGCAGTAATAAAACAAATAAAAAGCAAAAATAACGGGTTGTACAAAGTGCATATAACAGTTTTTACTCTTAAAGGGTCATGTCACATTAGCACAGCTAGGCTGCTTAAGGTACCCATTACTAATGCCAGCAGTGATACATTTGTATCATAAAAACACAATGTCTCAATGTAGAGTGAGTGAATTTGAGTTTCTACTTCCTCTATATTTGTCTGACCATTAAATACCACAAGTTCCAGACTTAATAGTGAACGTAGATCCGGACTCCCCAATAAAATGGCGAATGGGGACAACAATATTTTTTAGAAGACCAAAAATACCCTTTTAAACAATAGATATATTTCAAACACTAACTTTGATTATATCCCTGTGCTGTTCTGTGCCTGTCTGTATTAATTACAAGCCAATGCAGAAAAATGCTCTTTCTCGTTCCATTTGCTTGGTGCCACTGCCAGTAATGCATTCATAAGTAACTACAACAGGTCTCACTAGTAAACACCACATTAGTGTTTACTTTGCTTACAAAACATACCAACAAACAATAACATGAACACATTTACCAGCAGAAATTTCCTTCCATTAATTATTTGCTTTTGACAAGCTAATTTTGCAGTTACTTGGCAAAAATGCGAACATATGTTAACACACTTTAACTATAGAAAAAGGAAAGTTCATGCTTTCTCAGCTCTCCACTAAATGTGGTCATTCTATAAAGGATGTCACCATTTGTTTCAGTAATATCAAAGTTACCATGTTTAAAAATAGTAGGCATTGTGCAGATTGCTAGCAACAGATTATGCATTTCCATAGCAACAGTATTTAAAAAGACTAAAATCAATTGGCGTTTTAACTAAAATTATACATAAAAAGTCTAGGCTATACCCTCGCAATATATCCAGCTACAGTTAGCAAAACCATTAATCTTAACACATTTACCAGTAAAAATGACTAAGATATCATACTTTCTCAACCCACTAAATCTGTTTGTTCTATGAAGGACGCCACCGTTTCTTATACTAAATGTTCAAAGATTTGCTCAAATAACAGCAAATAATACATTATACAGTATGTTGCTGGCCACATCTTAATGGTTAATCCCACTGGAATTATTTTATAATAAGGCTCAAATCAATTACTGTTAAAACAACAGTAACTAGCCATATGTAAAGAGTAGAATATACAGCAAAAGATTTCATGTTTGAGTTGTCAGGCAATTCTGCCGGATTAACATCAGGATTACAGATTTCTCTTGAAGGAATAAGATTTTGTACCAGGCTGAGGCTGGAAGGGTGCAGATCTTCTGACCTCAGAGCAGGTGGTTCAGTGCGGTGGCCCTGGTATACTTCACATTTAACTGATTCACATTGCACAGTGTTACGGGATTAGCAAAGTCTATGTCGTTGTGTGAAATGCAAACCGTTAGATGGAGGGTGACATTAAGCATGCCGACGACGTGAGGTTTGTCATCTGTGCTCGCAGTTCGCACTGTAGCAACGGCAGCGCCCGCAGCTGTCAGTAACCTGGTGGAAGTGTTTGTGGATGGGAAGCCAGTTATGGTGGAACCAGGGACCACAGTCCTGCAGGTAGTCCTGGCTCTACTCACTATTTAATTATGGAATATACCCTTTTACACATTTTGTTTTTGTATATGCTAACTTTGGCGTTAAAGTTTGGCTTCTTAGAGTTTGTTAATGTGTTGTTTTTAGGCATGTGAAAAGGTAGGAGTACAGATTCCTCGCTTCTGTTACCATGAGCGCCTGTCAGTTGCAGGGAACTGTCGGATGTGTCTTGTGGAGATTGAGAAAGCTCAGAAGGTATGTGCTTATCCGTTATTGAAGGCTGGCATGGCTGGCATTTTCTTGTACCCCTGTTTATGATGTACACCAGGGTTCCCCAACTGGCCCACAGGCAGAACTTGGCCCCACAAGTAAAAGAAAAAAATAAAGAAAGGACATTAAAGACGGTAAAAGCACCAAGAAATCCACTCTGTTCCAAAGTATTTACACTCATAATAAAGATGTGATTGCAAAATGAAATCAGGGTTTTTATAAATATTATTATCTACTGAAGCTTTAATTATGCTTTGGTCCCTGTTCATCCACTCCATAAGAAATCCGTTTGGTGGATAACTCTAGGTATTGATCTTTGAGATACATTGTCTTGTTCCATTTTCACCACGTGCACATCTGTTTCCAGCCTGTGGCCGCATGTGCCATGCCAGTCATGAAGGGCTGGAACATTTTAACCGACTCCGACAAAACAAGAAAAGCTAGGTAGGTGTAATCACCTGAACTCCCATCATCCCTTTGATAAACTGTCTCTATGGATGTTTTCATTAGGTGTGTGTACTGCCTTATTCTTTTACACATGTCTTCTGGTAGAGAGGGTGTGATGGAGTTCCTGTTGGCCAATCATCCTTTAGACTGCCCAATCTGTGACCAGGGAGGAGAATGTGACCTTCAGGTGAAAAGAGACCCAGTTGTTTCCCAAAACGTCCAAGCTTCCTCTTTTTAGAGGTTTGTAATCATGTGGGTTTCGCGAGTGGGAGGCATTGGACTTCTAAAAGTGTGTGTTCGTGGTGTGCTGCTGACCTTGCAGGACCAGTCCATGCAGTTTGGCAGCGACCGGAGCCGCTTCTTGGAGAACAAGAGAGCTGTGGAGGACAAGAACATAGGCCCCCTCATCAAAACCATCATGACGCGCTGTATCCAGTGTACTCGCTGTGTCCGGTGAGCCGGCTCCGTTATCAGAACACTGGTCTGCCTTAAAAGCATTCACTACAGAAGACCATGCCTTATTACCAATCCCTCCCAAGGAAAACCCATGTCTTTCCGCTATATGTAACAATTTCCACTTTGCAGGTTTGCCAGTGAGATTGCAGGTGTGGAGGATCTGGGAACAACTGGCAGGGGCAACGACTTGCAAATCGGCACCTACGTGGAGAAGATGTTCATGTCCGAGCTGTCTGGGAATGTGATCGACATATGCCCGGTGGGGGCGCTGACGTCCAAGCCGTATGCCTTCACCTCCCGTCCCTGGGAGACCAGGTATGCGCTGCGCGGGGTCGTGCCCTCCGGCTCCGGGAGTAGAAGTTCAGCTTGTATGTTGATGTGGATGGTCAATCAACTGACCTCTGTCCTTGCAGAAAGACTGAGTCCATTGACGTGCTGGATGCTGTGGGCAGCAACATCGTGGTGAGCACCCGTGGTGGGGAGGTGATGAGGATTCTGCCTCGTCTCCACGAAGACATCAACGAGGAGTGGATCTCCGATAAGACCAGGTGAGCGATCTCTTGTCTGTTGTTACTCGCGCTGTTTCAACCAGTTTTTTTTACATTTTATTCATCCTGTCTGAATTAACACTGAATTTATTGTCCCCCCCTCGCGGCAGGTTTGCCTATGATGGCCTAAAGCGTCAGCGCCTCACTCAGCCCATGGTGAAGGATGCGTCTGGACAACTGGTGACCACAACGTGGGAAGACGCGTTGACGAGAGTGGCTGGGGTGGTATGTGATATATGGGACATATTGAAGGCTTCTGTTCACATACCTATGTTATATTAACTAAGAGGAACCATACACTATTTTCCCTTCGACCTGAGGTCTATACCTGAGGTATAGACCTCAGGTCTAAAATGGCTCCGGTCTAAAATGGCTTACCTCAGGTCTAAAATGGCTTCTGTAGCTACCTATCAGAGACTTTACATTGAGATACCATTAAGTCACATCTGTCTGACAGGTTAACTTGGCCAGCTGAGGGAGATTCTTAACGGCACATCCATTGTGCTTTAATATGTAGGATGATTTTACAACCGCATTGTAAAATAAAAACGTCAATGACAATGCTGGTCTCGTCAAGTAGTTATATTATCTAGTGCGTGAAGACAGTTCCAGGGTTTCGATGGCAGTACGTTTCTGCCACTCTTGTGGCTATTTTTTATTAAAGGAATGAACTCTCCACTATTGGTCCTCAAGTTAAACAATACTGTACATCCTGAAGTAGTTTAAATGTACATTAAACTATGGCTGTTATTAAAGTGTACACATCCATATGATTATAAGGCCCTGGCTATGCGTTTACATAGCTAAATACCATTTCTGTAACAACCAGAGCTGAAGCACAATCGGTTGTGATTCATGTGTTCCATTTTGATGTCCTTGTGGTTTGGCCTATTAAATGGTATGAAGACACGAGCAGCCTGTGAAGTCAGTATGTTCTTTCGCAGTTGCAAGGAGCTCAAGGTACCAGTATTGCAGCCATTGTAGGAGGGATGGTGGACGCAGAAGCTCTGATAGCGCTGAAAGACCTGCTGAACCGCTTCAATAGTGACAACTTGTGTACTGAGGAGATCTTCCCTATGGAAGGAGCTGGGTAAGGCAGGACTCAACCTGATGGGAAAACAGTGAGTAGCTGCTAGTAAGGAAAAGGCCTTGCGGCTGCGCACCTGAGCATGAGCATATTGTTGACATCGTTGGTGGATGACAAACTGGGTTTTAACTTCCCATTTTGAGCTGGATGTATAATGCACTGCACACATGTGCCTCATTTAGGAATAGGATCTCCATCATGCATAAGTTTGCCCCAAAATTCCAAGTTTGAAAGCAAGTGGTTTTGATGACATGGGCCACGTAACAGCACATAGTGTACATGAGAGTACGCAGTTTTCTTGAACCTGTTTTGACTCAACAGTGCTGCTTTTACAACAAGTCGCCATCACGGAATACACCTTTAAGTAGGCTGTTCATCAACTTATTACCCCTTTACTGACTGAAAATGTTCAGCTGTGCAAGCCACCTTATCCCCTGGGCTTCACTGGGGAGTGTATAGTCAGATATCTAACACGGAACTACAGTGATATTGATGGGGTTTAAATGCACTGACGCAGCAACTACATCCCATTTGTGGGATTAAAAGACTATTGATTAGATGATCATGTAAACCAAATCAAATTCACATAATAAAACTGTCAAGGCAAAAATCACATCTTGATCATTTGCAGTTTCTTTCCCCTATTGAGAAATAAATATGCATTGACTAATTGTAGAAAAGGTTACATGTTCAGCTGGATGATATTTTGTCACAACATTTCGGCCTCCTTTAATATTGTAAATGACATCAGTCATTAATAAGCAGTGTTGATCTAAAATGACTATTTGCTGGAAAAACCCTGTTTGCAGCATCCTTTGTTGCAGGCTTCTACACCCACTCACCGTCTGTCTGGGCTAGTTCTAGGGCTCTCTCCTCAGTCTCTCAGCTGTGGTGCTTGGTGGTGGAAACACGTCAGTGGCCTCATTGTAAAAATGGCCCTGTCTTTAATATAACTGCAGAAGTGATGTGCACATTTCTGCTAAATCGGAAATAAACAATGGCTCATCAAAAGACAGACGGCTAGACCGTCCTACTGACAAGTTGTCTCCGGGACAGTATATTTTCTTTTTACATTGAATTTTGACAAACATTGATTTGGTAACTATTTCCTATAGATCTGACCTGCGCTCAAACTACCTACTGAATTCCCGCATCGCTGGTATTGAAGAAGCTGATTTGCTGCTCCTCGTTGGCACAAACCCACGCTATGAGGCGCCGCTTTTCAATGCACGCATCAGGAAGAGGTATACCTGGGAGATCAGGGGCTGAATTTGAATTTACGTCCTGTCAGAAATCACAGGCATCTCTATTTGCATGTTAATTACTTGTAGCAGTGTGATGCTTCCAGCTCTTGATTTACACTCTGTCTTCTAATTGGAAAGCATAAATCTGGAAGGTTTGTCCCCATCATTGAAAAGACTAATAGGATTTAATCACGCTTCATTTTGTACGACTGGTAGTTGGCTTCACAACGAGCTGCAGGTGGCCTTGGTGGGCCGCCAGGTGGACCTGACCTACACTTATGATCATCTGGGGGAGTCCGCTGAGGTCCTGCAGGAAATTGCTGCTGGGACCCACCCCTTCTCTACGGTAATCTTGTATTATTTACACATCTCTGGATATTCAGTCATTTTTGTCCTAAAGGATTTGCCAGATCAAAGCTGGTTTGACATTTGGTTCCTAGGTTCTTGCCAAGGCAAAGCGTCCTGTAGTGGTGTTGGGCAGTGCATCCCTGCAGAGAGATGATGGGGCCGCTATACACGCGGCAGTGTCCGCCATTGCCCAGAATGCCCGTGTCAGCAGTGGAGTAGGAGAAGGCTGGAAGGTTCTCAATGTTCTTCACCGGTAATAATGACACGCTTGCTCACACGTTTTAGATTGGTTTGTGTATTTTGTCAAATTATGTTATTGAAAGGCTGTACTAAAAATATCCCTTTTGTTAATCTATTACTGACTACAGGGTGGCCAGTCAAGTTGCTGCATTGGACCTTGGATACAAGCCAGGCGTGGATGTCATCAAGAAGAATCCACCCAAAGTACTGTTCCTCATTGGGGCAGATGCTAGCTGTATCACCCGCCAAGACCTGCCAATGGACAGCTTCATCATTTATCAGGGTCAGCTATATACTGCTACAACAGAGACCTAAAGCCATTGTTTTTTTTTAAGAAAAAGTAATGGCATTATGTTGTTTAGGTGAGTCTTGTGTCAGAATAGGTGTTTGTTTTAAATCATGACACAGGGCACCATGGAGATGCTGGGGCAACGATGGCTGATATAATTCTCCCTGGAGCAGCTTACACAGAGAAGTGTAGCACCTATGTGAACACTGAGGGCCGCGCCCAGCTGACCAGACTTGCTGTCACTGCTCCAGGCATGGCCAGGGAGGACTGGAAGATCATCCGTGCAATTTCTGAGGTACAGTGCAGTCCATTTTGGCAGCTTTATTTTGAGGGTATGTACAAGCCTGTTTCCAAAAAAGTTAGGACGCTGCATAAAATGCTAATAAAAACAGAATGCAATGATTCAAATAATTTATCCCTATATTTAATTAAAAATTGTACAAAGACAACATATGAAATGTTGAAACTGAGACATTTTATTGTTTTTGGAAAAATGCATGCCCATTTTGAATTTGATGCCAGCAACATGTTTCAAAATAGTTGCGACAGGGGCATGTTTACCACTGTGTTGCATCACCTCTTCTTTTAAAAATACTCGAAGCTTTTGGGAACTGAGACCAATTGCTTTAATTTTGAAAGCGAAATGTATTCCCATTCTTGCTTGATATAGGATTTCAGCTGCTCAACAGTTTTTTTCATTTCATAATGTATCAAATGTTTTCAGTGGTTGAAAGGTCTGGACTGCAGACAGGCCAGTTTATCACCTGGACTATTTTACTACGGAGCCATGCAGTTGTAATAAGTGTACAATGTGGTTTGGCATCGTCTTGCTGAAATAAGCAAGGCCTTCCCTGAAAAAGACGTTGTCTGGATGGCAGCATATTTTGCTCCAAAACCTGTGTGGTGATAACAAGCCAGATGCTCCCTCTTCACTTTAGTCCAGTGGACGCGGCATCCATGATTCCCAAAAAACATTTCAAATGTTGAATCATCAGACGAAAGGACAGTTTTTCACTTCACCTCAGTCCATCTAAGATGATGACTGACTTGGTGAGTCAAGAACATTAAATTTTTTGGCCCTCAAACGTACTGCTAAAGCAACAAAGCCCTAGAAGGTTTATGTTCATTTTCCTGATGAAAGGTGAAGAGCCTGCCAATGAGTTTTCAGGCATTTGGTTGGATCTGAGCAAGTTATTAGTATTTCTCTGTACACTTCAGAATTTATCCTACCCCAGGTTACATTATCAATGAAGACAAGTGAGCCAGTTGCAGTGGCAGCCATAGATGCCTAAAACATAACACCCCTTCCAAGTTATTTGACAGATAAGTTGGTATGCCAGTTCTTTTTCTGTCTATACTTTCCCATTACCAAATAGTTAATTTCTCTTGTGTATGCACTAATGATGCAAACAAACACGGCTACTTAATAAAATCTGGTTGTGAAGCTAATTGTCTAAATACTTTTAGTACCTTTAAATGTTGGGACTATATACAAAACCTACTGTTATTTGTAATGGTTCATTCAATATGGATGAAAATGCCCTCAAATAAAGCTCAGTCTATGCTTAAACCTCATTGCCATTGTATAATTTTAAATCTGTAATACAGAGCCAAAATAACAAGCCTTGTGTCACTGTCCAAATACTTGTGAACTGTAATATGTTATGGGTTGACCAGACTTAGCAGTCAGTGAATGTGTTTTTCAGCAATTTCATAAATTCATTGAACCCATGATGTATCTGAAATCCGAAGCTGAATTTGCCTGTGTCAAAGAATATCTTTACTTGGCTGATTTAGTTGATAGCAGTTCTACAATTAGCGAGACCCATAAGGTCCACCATGAGGATTTTTTTATGTTGCTTTTTTATTTTTTTGAAAAACACTGGAATATTTTGTTCTTTGCCGCTAAATGAAATACCTGCACAAAACTTGATTTGCAGCATCTATTGGCAAAGGTTATTTTTCTATACATAGCCACTGTTGACAAAGACATTTTTGGTCACGGTCTGGCCCAAAAATACATAAACTCAATCATGGATATTTGTACATTCAGGTAAAAGTTGTGGTAGAACATTCATACCAACCACATGGTGGCACAATAATGGTATATCTCTTGATCTGTATGACTTTTGATCTTATTAAATTTGGCTTACATGCTCGGGGATGTGAATTTCACCAACCCACATGATATCAGGCCCCGCTGGCCTTATTTTGAATATAATTAGCTCAATGATGTACCTTGTAATCAAGATCAAAATGAAGTTATTGAACCAGGGGACAGTGCACCATTTTAGGGGGACAACCTGTTGACAGTTGTTTTGTTTGTTCTTAAAGCTTGCTGGAGTTACACTGCCTTATGACAGTATTGATGAGGTCCGGGACAGATTGGCAGAGATTTCTCCCAACTTGGTGCGCTATGATGATGTTGAGGAAGCTAACTACTTTCAGCAAGCAAATGAACTGGCCAAGGTCAGCTGTAACATTGCAGTACACCCACACAAACAATTTTCTTACTTGGCGCTCCCTAAATAATATTGTGAATGTGTCAATGAACTAATAATTTCTGTCTCCTACCGTAGGCTGTTAATCAGACTGTCCTCTCAGAGCCTCTGGTACCTCCGCAGCTCACTGTCCAAGACTTTTACATGACAGGTGAGACTGGGCTACTGATTCATTGTATGTTTTTTATTATTTTGTGAGTATTATGTTAAAATCTCTTTGTTGTCCACAGATTCAATAAGCAGAGCCTCCCAGACAATGGCCAAGTGTGTCAAGGCTGTGACAGAAGGAGCCAAAGCTATAGAGGAGCCATCCATATGCTAAACGCTTGGTTTTCCTGGGTCATTTATCTCTCACTTACTTACTGAAATAACTCCTAGGCATACTTAATTTTATTTAAATGTGTGTGTATATGTTACTGGGTCATTGTACCATATAACATTAATTTAAAAAACTTTAAGGAAAGCATTAATGTATTCTGTGAAGTCAAAGTGATAAATGTAGTACCTATCCAATTCAATGGTATAAAAAATGGTAGCCTATAAATACACATTCATAGATACAATTGTTATGCAGTGAAGTTTTTAATATTGTATTAGATTCCTGTACAGGTCTCACTATATGCTAAACTTTCAGTATGATATATGCAAAATGTCCTACCCAATGCAGAAATCCCTCATCACCTTAATGACCAAATGCAGTGCAGGCAACTTTCAGTCTCCCAGCTGACACCAGCATAAATAGTTTATTACTTGTATGTATGTATTACCAAACCACTGTGAATTGTGTAAATATCATATTTTCCCTAATGACTATACACTGCTTTGTAGATTATGTATAAAAGAATAAATTAAATAAATATTTTTTTTCCCTGTAGTAATCAATGGTAAAACTCAAGATGTTCTCTATCTTTGTAGATGGAGTCATTTCAGAGCCATTGGTTAGACTTGGCAGAGCCTATCCCAGTAGAAGCTCTTTTGGGCATCTTTGTTATAGCAGTTTCTATTAGGCTTTTTTTTATATATATATACTTTTGATCTATTAATTGTTATTAATGTTTGTATTTTTTAACTTTTAAAAATTATTTGATAATTAAGTTCTTTATTACACAGCCATTAATGTATATGGTCAAATTATGCTGGTAATTGTATTGCAAATCATTAAGTCAAGAAAATGTAACTTGCATGGGGATGATTAGGGTCTTTAGGTGATGGGCACATGCTGCATCAGCATTGGGCAACAGTGTTGCAGCGGGAGTAGAGAGGAGAGAACTCATAAAGAATGATGTGATGATATCAGCCATAGCCAGATAGGAATTTAAGATGCTGTAAGGATGAAATGAGTAGGGAAATGTAACTTATTTCAAAATATGTAACCATAACTACACGTCTCCTTAATCAGCATAACATGTATGCATTCGACTAGACATAAAATTGTATTTCTTCACTGCTGTAGCAAATACAAAGTTGAATTTCCAATATGGTAGAGAGGTTGTTGTTGTACAGTGGACTGTTGTCATGTCCCCGCAGTGCCTGTAGTGGTGCTGTGAGGAGTCTGCTGTGGACTGAACTAAAATCCTCAGCAGCTCCCAACTGCTAATATTTGCTGTGGATAATCTACATTTAAATGCATCAGCATTTTCAATGATATTGTATTCGAATAAGAGCATTATTAGTATCCTAAAATATCGAATATCGATGCACGAATAGGTGAGCTGGTTCTAATAGGCACTTCTACTGTGTATCTGGAGCGAATACCTTACACAGCCTATACCAATTGAAGGTAAGCGAAGCCACTTCTCAGCCTCGACTTCGATTTTTTGAGAGCCCGGTTGTGGCGCATGACTAGTCAAACGTCTTTGACACTTGAGGCCCGAGGATTACTAGGTCTGATAGGCCTTATCGTTTCATGTTAAATGTTTGTTTGTGACGTTTGATAATCTGTATCACACAACACATGATAATGATAACTAACGACACGCTTTATAATATGCGGATTTTACAAACGCTTTGTTGATCACGTAAATGTATACATTGACTAACCAGAAAATGACCAGGTGACTTGCGTGCAATATTTGTTTTGAAGGCCTTTTTGAACGGGCCTTAGTGCCTCTCCTTGCCTTTGTTTGCTATTGGCCACAAATTAGGCTATGTTTGATTCTCTAACTATATAAAATGTAAAGATATTTCACATTTCAAACTATTTTGTAATACATGTCAGATGATTGTGAATAGGTCTTCGTATTTCACAGAAATATTATAATGTGTATTGATGTTTCCGTTTCCTGGCTACTGGAACGCTGTGTTTGTGTTTTTAGCGTAGCTAGCTAGCTAACGTAACGTTAGTTAACAAGCTAATATATGCTCTCTAGCTAACAACCTATATCACAAGACAGCAAACTACTGTTGCAATTTAACATACATTGTGGTTATGTTTGTTAATGTGTTCAACATTCCCATAATATAAATAGTTGGTTAGCAGTGTAAACTAGCTAGCTATCATCACCTGACTAGGTTGCTATTTAACATGAGCTAGGTAGGTACATAAATAGCTACATAGGCTAACATTAGATAGCCGTTTGTTTTGATAGCTATTAGCTAATATGTCTAGCTAATATGTGCGTTGGGTAGCAAATGATTAGCTAGCTACGTAACTAGCTAACTAACTCGTAACCTAGCAAAACGTGCTAATTTAGCTTTATATATATATATATTTTTTAAATGCACAAGAAGTGTACACGTTTGCTTGCATGAATGTAAGTTAGCTATGCACTTCCTCCTACCAAATGTAATTCAACGTTCTCTAACGTTAAGTAGGTAAATAACAAACGACACTTATGTCGAGGAAATTATATTGTGACAATACAGTAGTGTCCACGTCCAGTTCTTGGATGTAACTGTCAACTGAAGTCAGAATGCATGCTCATGCACATTCATTTAGTGTACAGTAGCCACAGGTATGGGGAAACATACAGAGATTTCTACACCTGCTGTGTCTCAAACCAAATTTCCCTGTCATTCGGTCTTAAAACTTGAAGTTAAGAGATGTATCTCAAGTCTTTAATTTCTTAGAACATAATCCTAATGTTTTGGAAATGTGTGCGTGTAAATTAATTGTACCTGGGAATGTTGCTAGCAACAACCAAACCATAGGCTTAGAAGTGTTGTAAATGTTTATTTCTCTGTATCCTCAGTGTTTCTGTTTTTGTCTTGTTTGCATATTCAGGGCAGTCTCTGTGATTTACTGTGCGTGATGTAAGACTCACGGTTTTCCCTGGCTTCTTCCTCCCCATCAGCTGATGTTCTCAAGAACAAGAGTCACGTGATGTATGAGGGCAAACACATACACTTCTCTGAGGTGGACAATAAGCCATTGTGCTCATACAGCCCAAAGCTCTGCAAGCAGCGCAGACTTAATGGCTATGCCTTTTGTATCCGTCACGTCCTGGAGGATAAAACTGCCCCCTTCAAGCAATGTGAATATGTGGCCAAGTACAACAGCCAACGATGCACCAACCCCATCCCCAAGTCTGAGGACCGCAGGTGAGTTACAATAGAAAGAAATTCTCAGTGCTGAGGTCATTGTTGTGGACAGCTTTTTTAAGATGTTTGTTGGTTCGCCAGATACTGTAACAGCCACCTCCAAGTCCTTGGGTTTATCCCCAAGAAGGAGCGGAAGAAGAAGCATGATGCGCTGGATGACATGCGCTCAAGACCTCACTTGGAATCGGTGGCTCTTAACATAACTGTTCCCTCACTGGCGCTGAAGGCTGCCAACGGCTTGGACGAGCTGCCACCCTCCCCACCCTGTACCCGTCTGATACCCCTCCCGGACGGGGAGCACCTGGACCCTTTTGCCTTCTACGAGGAGGACACAGACGGAGAAGAGGGTCCTCCTCAGAAGGGCTCCACTGTCAGGAAGAAGATACACAGTCGGCTGGTGCTTAGTCAGAAACTACAGCACCACCATCAGGACACCGACCTCCAACCTCCTCCAGAGCACTTTAGACCCTCTCCTGTGCCCCGCGTGCACCCGTCCTCGCCCCTCCATCCCCACCTTCCCCGTCAGCAGCAGAGCGCTCTCCTCCAGCACTCAGCCGTGCCCTCGTTTGTCCTCCCAGGACAGCAGCAGGGTTTATTATGCAAGCCTGCTCCACCTCAGTCTCCAGCCTTTCTGCCTCCTGGGTTGCCCCCCAACACGGCTCCCAGTCCGGCGCAATCCACCTGTCCTCCCTTCAGCAGGAAAGCTCCATTCACCGCCACACCCCTGCCGCCCGGTACCTGGGACAGCGCTCACCGGCATGCGGTGGCCATGCGCCCGGCTGTCTTTCTGCCTCCACCTGTCTGCCTGGCCAGATTACAGCATCTGGTGCAGCTTGTCGCTCAGAGACATCAGGAGCACGGAGACCTCTTCCCACATCTCGGTACATCTTCTCCCTACTGTCTACCCTGCTTTGTCTGATTTCTTAGTAGCGTGTAAGCTTTGTGTACTAGGGGGAGTCTAGAGCAGCCGTACTAACTGGGTGTCTTGGTACAGGGTTGGACTGGTCTGAAGACAGTTCAGAGGATGATGAGGTGGAGGCAGAGAGAATTCCACCCTATCACAACACTTGGAGCCTACAGGAGGGACGTCTGCAGGAACAGTGAGTTGCTTCTTATCACCTTCTTTTGGGGGTGGGGGCAGTGGGGAGAGAGTGTTTTGACAGAGTTGTGGGTTGGATTCAGTGCTGGAGCGATACGTGCGTGATGGCCCCGGTGTGCCACCGGATAGGTTTCTGACCTGTTTGATTTGGCCCTACAGTTCAGAGGGCGAGGCAGGCAGCTCGCGGAGAACGCGGCTCGCTCGGCTGTGCTCGTACCTTCAGGAAAAATACAAGCACTTGTGCAGGCAGGAAAGGGCAACCATGCGCCAGAAGAGATACCGCTATGCCTTCCGCAAAGCCCTGCTGCACGCCGCCAGTAAAGACCCAGACTGCGCTGGCCAGCTGATCCAGGAGCTGCACACCGTGTCCCAGACCTCGTCAAGGTACCCGCACTTAACAGTACTCCATCTGCCTATAAGCCGGATTAACCTGGTTGACTCCTGTACCGGCATCTGTCAATAAGAAATGTAAAGTCATGAATGACAGTCGTATTCATTTGGTGTCATACGTCTCCCCTGGAGCCTAGATTACGCGTGATTATATTTCCCAGTCGCACGGTCAGGAGGAAGTCATAACCCCGGCGATGATAGTGATGTTGCAAAGGGCCGAGTGAGTGTGGCGGTCGTTTCCTAAGCGTGGGTCTGTCTCTCCTCAGTGCCCCGAGGCAGCAGGAAATACAGACTGGAATCTGCACTGGAAGCACCAAGGGCCAGGCCTGCAGCAGCCAAGCTCTGCCCTTCACCCGACACTGCTTCCAGCGTATCCTTTTCGACGACTTTCTCGATGGCCCACGTAGCGGTTGGGAACACGCTATCATTTATTAGGGAGTGGAGCTTCAAGGCATGCCGTAATCGAGCGTAGCTAAGCGACTCGGTATGGATGCTGTCTTTAAGACCTGGTTGTTGAGCGTGTTCCTCTGTCTTTTCTTGGAGTGCTTCCTTCACAGTTCCTTGGCAGACATTCTGTTGAATCGCTCCCAGCAGCTCTTCTCCAGTTGCACAGCCAAATTCGCCGATGGACAGCAGTGTTCCATCCCTGTGTTTGACATCACGCATCAGACACCGCTCTGTGAAGAGCATGCCAAAAAAATGGTGAGTTCCCTCTCTGTAAGTTACCTGAAAACTTTAGTCCATGACGTGTTTCAGTCGGAGGCAGTTATGACTTGTTGTGCAAAACCGACGTCAGTGATTAGATTGTCTTCAACCGATCAGTATCAAAGAGAATGACGCATAGAAACAAATTGCTTTGCCAAAGTGTGGGCTGCATGTTTAGGACGAGTCAGACAGAACCCTTCAATTTCTGGGTCAAATTGTCATGTTTAGAAGGTAATATCCAGACGCTTTGTGGAAGAGGAACCAACACCTGTTGGGGCTGCGTAGTGTTCAGCTGCAGCAGGGAGATTTGTGTAGCCCGGCCACTCACTCAGTACATTGGGAATGCTAATACTCCGCTGTTGTGGTGATGGGTCAGTATCTGCTTTGTAATGCTGTACTTACAAAATGTCTATTTCCCTGTAGGACAACTTCCTGCGTGGTGACGGTAACAGAAGAGTGCAGCACCAGCAACAGCAGCAGAGGAAGCCACGTAAGAAGACCAAACCTCCGGCACTCACCAAGAAACACAAGAAGAAGAGGAGGAGAGGGCCATGGCGACCCCAGAAGCCCATCCCACCGGCGCTGCCCCAGGGGAACTTGGGAATGCCATCCTCCTCGGGCCTGTCCATACCCCCCCAGGCCAGCGTCAGGTCTGTCCCAGCCTGTCTCTTTTCCTCACTCAACTTTATTGTCAACATGTTGTTACGTACTTCTTTGTGCCGACCTCTGCTGATAATGTCATGGTTGATAATGTCGTGGTTGATAATGTCGTGGTTGATAATGTCGTGGTTGATAATGTCGTGGTTGATAATGTCGTGGTTGATAATGTCGTGGTTGATAATGTCGTTGTTTCCTCTGTGGCAGGAGCCCCTCCACGCCTGAACTGAGCACCGATGAGCTCCCCGATGACATCAATGACATGGCAGACATTCCAAACGACCTGGAGCTGAATCAGGAGGACTTTTCAGACGTGTTGCCCAGGCTCCCGGACGACCTACAGGACTTTGACTTATTTGAAGGTACGCCTGATGTATATGCCCAGAATGGATTTCACCACTCCAGCGCCGATTCATTAATTTTCATTATTTTCCATAATTTTTCCTTTTCAGTTTTTAGACTTTTTTCTCTCACAAACGTGTGCTTATGTCAGCCTTTTTTTAAAGAGCAATGTTGTTTGAACAGGTGTCCTGTGAATCTTTTTTATTTTTTTTTCGTTGAAAGAACTGAAGGCTCAACTACATACACAATCAAGTGTCCTTCAATTAAAGAGGATGGTTGATGGTCCCAGGGCATGTGGGTAACAGATGTCTCTATCCTCAGGTAAGAATGGGGAGCTGCTTCCCACCACAGAGGAGGCTGAGGAACTGGTTCGGGCGCTACAGGCAGGGCTAATGGGCTCCTACCCAGACTCCCTGGTGTGCCTGACCTCCATGGCGGACCTGGCGCAGGCTGACGGGGTGGATCATCGGGCCATGGCGGCAGTGTTCCCCGGGCCCGGTGTTCAGTCAGGGGGGATGGGGGACCTGCTCAACGGCCGCATCCCCCCAGAGAACTTCTCCAGCCTGGAGCTGGAGGACAACCTGCTGCACTCTACCGGGGGTCACTTCTCCCCTGTGGCGTCACCTCAGCAGCCCCCCGCCCAGGGTCTGCCCCCTCCCTCGGGGCCTAGCCTCACCTCCGCCCCCGCTGTTGCACATAGCCCCCTGTCGGAGCGGACGTTTCCCCGGACACACCCTCCCCACCTCCTGGCCAAGCCCGAGGCGCCCACCTCGTCTCCACAAGGCAGCCATTACAGTAGTGAGCATGTGCCATCCCCCTACAGTGACCACATGTCCTCCCCCCACACCGCCTCCTTTCAGACTGACTCCCGCCTCTTACTGGAGGTACCTCTCAGCGGGGTACCGGGCCCGCCACGCTCCTCCTGGAACAACCTCCCCCTGCCCCTCACGGATCCTGCCCAGTTCGGCAACCTGATGGGACCAGAGGGCCACCTCATATCCACCTCTCTGTCCACTCCCCCATGCTCCACCACCCACTCTGTCACTCTGCAGCCCATGGCTGCCCTCTCAGCAATGCCCCAGAGTGGCCTGACGGGCTCGACTGCTCCCCCCGCCCCCTCGCCCCCCGACCTACTGACCTCCACCCAGCCCAAGCAGCAGCTCCCTCAGTTCAGCGCTGCCTTCGGCCACCAGCTGGCCTCACACAGTGGCATCCCCAAGGACGTGCAGCCCAGTCACAGCTCCACAGCGCCTCCTACTGGCTTCTCCATTGCGAGTGCCACCGCTGCAAGTGCCAACAGTGCGACGCCGCCCTTTCCACACAGTAACTGAGAGAACGTTGTGCACAGTACAAGGACTGCAGGTCAAACCGGGGACTCCACGCTGTCCATTCACTTTCAACCTACTTCCATCTGCTCAAGTGTGCAATGTGGTAATGGTGCACTATTCTATCAGAATTTGCACAACCTCAGATATTCCTTAACTGTGTAATGAGTTGGTGAGGATGTAGCCCGTTGGCCGACTGAAAGGGTATGCTAGGGTCCAGTAGTTTGATGTGAATGCAGCGCCAGGAATTCGCCAGCAGGGGGAAGTGTTGGACAGAGTTTGTGTGGAGGGAGGCGGCCCAGTAGAAACACGGTCTGATGTGGAGGAGGAGTGTTAGAGGAAAGTGAGATTCCCCATCTTAGTGAGAGCAACAGTGCTAGAGAATTCAGTGACAAAGCCTCAATCAGTGGTCTGTTTTTTTGTATTGCCAGTTTAGTCTTGTCTTACAGCCATCAACTATATCCTGCTTTGCTATGATCATTGCATCGGTTCATCTGTTCCTCGTACACTGTTCCATTCACCTTTTGAAAGAGATTCTAGGGTAGATCTTTTTATGTGAGTGTGACCCATTATGAAGCAGCAGAGGACATTTCTCTGTAAAATTGTATCATGAAGTAGTCCTGTCCTCCACAACTTAAGACACAGAATTTCGCCAAACCACTTTTAATCAGCTGTTTTTATATTGTATATATTCGCTCTTATGGGTTTACTCAGAAACGTAAAAGATATTTCGTCCTCACTATTGGTTGTGGGACTTGTTATGGGTGGCCTATTAGACAGTTGAAGGTAGGCTAAATCGTGTTACTTTAAGCAATAAACACATTGACATACTTTCTTGTCACAGTATTGTAATGTATTGTATTGGTCTCCACTTAATGTACCTTCACTATGTATTCCAAACCGACGTGGACCAGAAATATGTTTGAGCCTGTACGACTATCCGTGTCCAACCATTTGTCCTAAATTAAGGCTAAACTGTTTGTCTGACGAGTAGAGATCTTGACTATTTGTAGCAGACCAGTGAAGAGGTCAGGAGGCTTCTCATGGGTCATAACGAGGAGTCACAAATTGAGAGAGGGAAGCGTCAGTCCTTATTGCATGAGTAATGGTCAAATCCAGGAGCTTCAGTGTCCTCTTTTCTCCATGCTCTAGGCTGGATCGTACCAAGGCCATTAAAGGGACACGAATGCATGTGGCCCCTCCCTCCTGTGAGAGAAACACAATGTGTACTTCAGGAACCTGGTGGGGGGAGTGGGGGGTGGAATCTATCTTCAATATCATAACTTAGTGAGGACCAGGAGAAAGTCATCTGATCAAGCAGTGTGTATGGATCCAGTGGATGGGTATATGGATGTGAAATGATGGCCCCCTTGTTTTACCTTCTGTTAGCTGACTGTTTGTGTGGTAGTGTGACTTCATTGGTGTAAACTGGTGCAATGAGCATTTCTGAGGTATAGCACTGTCTGTTGTAATCAGAACTTCTTATCAGGTGACTATTAAGGTCAAAGAAGCATGGGTCTCTATGTTAACTATGTTAACTGTTTGGTTAGGGAATGAGGATGGAATCTACCAGACTCTTGCCTATCTGGTTTTAATAAGTTATTTCAGCAGTAAACCATGAGTACCAATTTTATTTTATTTTTCTATAAGGAACGAAAAGATACTCAGACAATTAGGTTTTTCCTATATTTATAGGGTAGACATCTCTACATTGGGGTTTATTGGTGAGTTAATGAGTGGCAATGGATTGAAAATGAAGTTTAAAAAATATATATAAAAAGAATCTTGTCATTTGCAAAGTGCTCGACGGAAACTGTTTTGTGGAAAACATTTCTCTTCTTTTAATGGCTATCAAAACTGTTGTTGTGTCCCTTCAAAGTGGAATGATCAATGTTTTGTGTTCACACTTTGTCATTTTGGTAAACACTTTTCTAAATTGATGTAAGATGGTATTTTTGATAGCTATTAAACTCAGACAAGCAGTTGCTACTGAAAGATTGGATTGCATGGAGATACCTTACATCTGAGTGCAAAGCCACATTTCCCAATCATAATTACTGGATTGCTCCTACTAGCAGTAAATTCAAATATAGCATTGCTTACCATTCTTACCATTTTATTCTTTGCAAGTAATGGGGATATACATAAAAGCACCTGTAATCAGTTTGGATTTGGAACACAGCATACCTTCTCAACTGATTTTCTTTCAGGATACTGAAAACTAACAGCTGTCACTAACTGCACGCACATTGTTAAGACCTGAGCAGGTCCAAATTCCAACTGCGAGAAGGCCCTGTTCATTCTCCCAGTTCCAAAGAAAACATAGTAATTGGAAAATGCCAGAGCAGACTTCAAGTTTCATTTTCTTTTGCTTGACCACAGCATTGTCATTCCTAGATGTACAGCCCCTAAGTGTTGGGTGGGCTGGAATGTTTTCTTGAATTTGTGCAAGCAAGGTGATACTGCTGTATTCACAAAGCATGAGATTAGAAACATTGCAGTGCAGTTAGTTTCCCCACCAACCATATTGAAAAGACTCAACAGGGCTCTGTAGGCACTTGTAACTGCTTGAAATCAGAGAGATGGCTGACAAATTCCTATATTCATTGAATGTACTGTATTACTGTTTTTAAAGATGATAGGATGAGCTAATAATAATCTAGTCACCTTTTGTTATTGGTCCTTGTTTAATTTGTCTAAGGTATTTTTTTGTATACAAAGGTTTACATTTTTATGTATATTTTTCTTGTGTACAAATGATGTAATATGTGTATAAACACTGTATGTAATATCTGTATATAGTGTGATAAAATTTGATCTTTTGTTTTTGGATGTATAAATAAAACTTGCTGTGAGGTATTCGCTGACATTGTTTCAGCATTTATTTTTTAAAGTGCACAATTCTGACAATACAATAATAACATGCCTCTGCAAGTCACAAAGGCATGTCTTTAATGACTAAACTATCTCCTGGGCCTTTATGTCCCTCACCCTGTCAAGGAAGCTAACATCTCTGAAGTTACCACACAAGGAAGTGATAAAATGCACCGTGCTTACGTGAACAATCAGCAGCCTAATGTGGTTATTTGAAAAAAAAGATTGTGACACTTCAATGTAGTCAAAAGGGTGGGACACCCAGATTAATTGGTGGAACTTTTCTAGTGAAATTTGCTGATCCATTCTGATGACAGTGACATCAGTTGAGATCAGCTGATTAACAATATATTGAAATGGACTACTTCAACATGGAGATAGCCTCAAATTTTGACTATGCTGGAACAGTGCCTATTATAGCATACACTCACCTAAAGGATTATTAGGAACACCATACTAATACTGTGTTTGACCCCCTTTCACCTTCAGAACTGCCTTAATTCTATGTGGCATTGATTGAACAAGGTGCTGAAAGCATTCTTTAGAAATGTTGGCCCATATTGATAGGATAGCATCTTGCAGTTGATGGAGATTTGTGGGATGCACATCCAGGGCACAAAGCTTCCGTTCCACCACATCCCAAAGATGCTCTATTGGGTTGAGATCTGGTGACTGTGGGGGCCATTTCAGTACAGTGAACTCATTGTCATGTTCAAGAAACCAATTTGAAATGATTTGAGCTTTGTGACATGGTGCATTATCCTGCTGGAAGTAGCCATTAGAGGATGAGTACATGGTGGTCATAAAGGGATGGACATGGTCAGAAACAATGCTCAGGTAGGCCGTGGCATTTAAACGATGCTCAATTGGCACTAAGGGGCCTAAACTGTGCCAAGAAAACATCCCCCACACCATTACACCACCACCACCAGCCTGCACAGTGGTAACAAGGCATGATGGATCCATGTTCTCATTCTGTTTACGCCAAATTCTGACTCTACCATCTGAATGTCTCAACAGAAATCGAGACTCATCAGACCAGCCTGTGAAATGATGACCAACCTAATTGTAGCCTCTTTTTCCTATTTGTAGTGGAGATGAGTGGTACCCGGTGGGGTCTTCTGCTGTTGTAGCCCATCCGCCTCAAGGTTGTGCGTGTTGTGGCTTCACAAATGCTTTGCTGCATACCTCGGTTGTAACGGGTGGTTATTTCAGTCAAAGTTGCTCTTCTATCAGCTTGAATAAGTCAGCCCATTCTCCTCTGACCTCTAGCATCAACAAGGCATTTTCGCCCACAGGACTGCCACATACTGGATGTTTTTCCCTTTTAACACCATTCTTTGTAAACCCTAGAAATGGTTGTGTGTGAAAATCCCAGTAACTGAGCAGATTGTGAAATACTCAGACCGGCCCTTCTGGCACCAACAACCATGCCACGCTCAAAATTGTTTAAATCACCTTTCTTTCCCATTCTGACATTCAGTTTGGAGTTCAGGAGATTGTCTTGACCAGGACCACACCCCTAAATGCGTTGAAGCAACTGCCATGTGATTGGTTGATTAGATAATTGCATTAATGAGAAATTGAACAGGTCTTCCTAATAATCCTTTGGGTGAGTGTATATACCCAGACTTATTTCCCTCTCTAGTGTCAGAACAAATATTTCCACAATCTAGTGAACTTTCAAGCAAGCTAAACCAACCTCTGAGTGGCCTAGCCTAGGGTGCTCTCAGTTCGCTTTGTCCCAGCCTAAACATCCTTTAAGAGTATGTATTACATAAGTTTTCACCCCATTCATATTACTATTTGGTAGATCCAACTTTGTCTGGAATAGCAGTTGTATTTTGATATGTGCATTCAGAATATATTCAGACCCTTTGCATTTGAAAGTGTTCAGGTGCATCCACCTTGCATTGATCATGCTTGAGATGTTCTTACAACTTGATTGGAACACCTTTGTGAATTCAATTCACTGGACAGGACTTGGAAAGGCACACACCTGTCTACAGAGTTGACAGTGCATGTCAGCAAAAAACAAGCCATGCCATCAAAGAAATTCTCCATAGAGAACCAAGACAGGACTGTGTCAAACAGATCTGGTATAGAAACCTTTCTACAGCATTGAAGGTCCCAAGAACACAGTGGCATCGGTCATTCTTAAATGGGAGTTTGGAAAATAAGATGTGATGAGCACAATTAAATAAGCATTTTATAAACATTTTATTATTAAAATATGGTGAGTTATTACACTTTTTTGAAAGGTTACATGAAATATAGTAACCAATTTCAAAAAATACAATTGTATTGAATTTTCTTTTTACACTTAGTCAAAAATATAGAATTTTCAGTACTTTGGTCCATAACTTAGTTTTTCAATATAAGCAGGTATTACATTCATAAAACGATCTGCCGGTAAAACAACATTGCTCCATACAAAGACACATCCCATTATTTTGCATTACATTTTTATTTTTCATTTTTATGTAAGCCCGGATTATATACAGGACTACAAATTGTCAGCAATATTACAGAAAATGAAATCTCAATTTTATGTGATAAGTATCCTATCAGTAATAAACATAGGAGAAACATATTTTTACTTCTATAATACTGCTGTAGTTACAAAAATATTCTGGTTTCATACAATATACCTGTGCTGAGAAATGTGTCCTGATGACTTGGCTGGTTTATTGCCAATGCTCAGGGTACAGTAGTAATCATGTATGAAATAACAACAGAAATATGATGGCCTCAAGTACCATTATTTTGTTTCCCGAATCCTGAAGAAAAGCTTACAAAGTGCAACACAGATAAAGAATAAACGGGACAGTCTCCACAAGGTGCAAATTACAAAACCAAAAAATATATGGGCTCACATATTTTCAAGTGATAAATGGAGATAGATGGAAACAGAGAAAACTGTTCACAATAGGGTATTAACACGGGATTTGAGACATAGCAACCAGTTGGAGAACATTAACATGGGAATGTTTTTCTTAATAATTAAATTACAAAATGAAGAACGTTATTTATATATAACATGCAGTGTAGTGCCTTCCTACATATCCTGCTTTGACCTTAGGGGCCACTTTTTCATTAGTTATTTACCTGTATTTTGTCCATCAGTTAAGAATGAACACATAGAACAGACAAATCACCAAATTTAGTGGGAATTGCTTTTCTATTCTAATACATTTATATGCCTTCAATACTCTCCAATATACAAAATCCTGGTAGATAATAGCCCCAGAGGATAGATTTTATTCTAAAAGGGATATTTTTTCATTTAAAAAGGCTACTTACAACTTAGCTACACATGAATGCGGGATGAACTTGCACTACTAAACGAGCATGATTCCAACTCTTAAACCTCTAAAACTCTGTGGAGAAAAACCTCAGTTAAACACAAAATATCTCAAATTGTTGTGTATACAGCTCATTTAAAGTTCCCAGTAGCTGTTGAAATTCCCTAAGAGACCCACTGAACACAAACTAGTGTGCTTGATGAAGCTATAGTATCTGATACAACGTAAAAAAAATAAATAATAATAATAATAATAATATGCAGCTAAAACTCACCAGACTTTTTTTTTTTTTTAAAGCTCACAAACACGTTCATTTGTCCATTAATTAAATAGCATGGGATTAAAAGTTCACCACTTATGATTTATTTATTTTGAAACATTATTGCTGCATACATGTTTAGCTGCAGGATATTAACCAATTACAAAAATTGAAAAAATTGACTGACCAAAAATGTCAAAACACTTGGGTCAAATTTTTTTTAAAGCTGAGACTCCCCGTTCTCGACAAAGATGGTAAGGCTGATTTCAACACTCAAGGTCGAGGACATCATGTTATAGTCCTGTAGTATGCTACAACACATACTCTGTGGGTCAGTTCACAGATGTTTTTCATGCACATTCGTTTGAAACTACACCAAGTTTAGTGGCAGCAGTGAAGTATAGTATAATTTTCTCATAGCGGCTGGCTTTCTGCTACTTTTTAGGTCTATAAGCATATACTTTATAGCATATACTGTGAAGATTGTTTTTAAATGCACTTCGACTGCAATCGACTAAACCTACTGTTACTGGAGACTTGCAGGAGATTATCCTTGTTATACTGTTCTCCAAGCGGTGCTGCTTCAGGTGACGGTCTCAGGTAGCATGACACACACCTATATAATAATTATCATGCTACTGTCTTATGGCTACTTTGTCTACGATAAAAGGCATTTATTTTCTAAGTGCAATTCAAGCTGTTGGTACAGAGGGAATAGACTGTACCACTGCAGTTCCCAGGAAGACTTGTGTCTGTTAACGATGAAGTAGCAGAACTAATGCTATGTACAAAATAAAAGGAGAAGGGTAAATGGTCAGCAGAACTAAAGCACTCATCTAAAACACAGCAGAAAAACAGAGTGACAACAATCCAAATGTCATCTTCATCTTGAAACCATGTGGTGTCATGAAGATGGGCTGGGAACATAGAATCCAGTGTGTGGACTGGAGAGGGTTACGCGTGGTCCATCTGGAACACTATGGTCTCCAATGCATTACAATAACAGCAATAAAATGGAGTGTGAAATTTAAGGTCAAAGAGCATTTAAAGTAACAACATATCAATTAACATAAAAACAGGTAGTGGGCATTGAATGGATGAATGTCCTTGAAAACATGAGGAAATCCAAGACATGAGAAATACAAAAGAAAAAGTAATAAAGGCAAGGCAATCTCAATTATGGCCATTTATGTCTCTCTTTAAATATTATCTTTTCTAACAGAATATATCTATAGAAGCATTTGGCCATTGTACACAGTGATTCCTTTGCGTACACTCCATCTCTCAATATCTGTAAAAATTTGCCTATTTACACGTTTGTACAGCTACCCAAGAGCTCTCTCCATCTCCCAGAGGACCCCATCTACTAAAAGCAGGATACCTGAGTTTTCAAAAGAATGCTTCAATCTCCACCGCACATTTCACAGGATATCAAGGGAGTTATACTCACTTACAGAAACACACACACACACACACACACACACACACACACTTAAGAAAGTTAGATACTCCCTGAAAGGCTGTGTATAGTAGACCTTTCATAAGCCACACCAACCTTTTGAATCAATGGCCATTTAAGACCATTGCTTCAATGCACCCCCACCTCCAAAAAAGGAAATACTGCATTCATGTTGGAGGTATTGAGACTAAGATGTCTTCTACAGCAAGTAGAAGTCAAGGTGTCAGCAGACCACCGACGGCCCCCAAAAATACATTGTTAACGTGGACAAGTAGAAATAAACTGGGTTGTGGTTCTGTTTCAGGCTAGTGACTGATGGAGGACTTCCTGGGAGACTTCATGTTGGCTTTGGATGACAGACACCACAGGCCTCACTGGGAGGATGTAGTGAGGGGGGTGGGACACCGCAGGCCTCACTGGGAGGATGCAGGGAGGGGGGTGGGACACCGCAGGCCTCACTGGGAGGATGTAGGGAGGGGGGTGGGACACCGCAGGCCTCACTGGGAGGATGCAGGGAGGGGGGTGGGACACCGCAGGCCTCACTGGGAGGATGCAGGGAGGGGGGTGGGACACCGCAGGCCTCACTGGGAGGATGCAGGGAGGGGGGTGGGACACCGCAGGCCTCACTGGGAGGATGCAGGGAGGGGGGTGGGACACCGCAGGCCTCACTGGGAGGATGCAGGGAGGGGGGAGGGACACAGCAGGCCTCACTGGGAGGATGCAGGGAGGGGGGAGGGACACAGCAGGCCTCACTGGGAGGATGTAGGGAGGGGGGAGGGACACAACAGGCCTCACTGGGAGGATGTAGGGAGGGGGGAGGGACACAGCAGGCCTCACTGGGAGGATGTAGGGAGGGGGGAGGGACACAGCAGGCCTCACTGGGAGGATGTAGGGAGGGGGGAGGGACACAGCAGGCCTCACTGGGAGGATGTAGGGAGGGGGGAGGGACACAACAGGCCTCACTGGGAAGATGATGCGGCCCTGGGTAGAGAAAACCTGCAGGAGGAACAAAACACAAATGAAAATTGAGTAGATTTAACTTGGGATTGAGAGATGATGATGGGACTACAACGGAACTTTGTAAATAAAATAAAATGTATTAATAGGCACATTAAAAAGACAGACATAATGAGGATATTGCCATTACCTCTGTAGTCTCTGCACTAGTTCTGACACCAGGGAGTCAGATATGCCAGGATACGACTTTTCTGCGAGCAAAATAGCTTCCCTTAGCTCATCCAAAGCCTCTGGCTTGCCATTAGTTGCCTCAACCTGCTTATCTTTTAACTGAAGGGAAGGAGAGACAGTTTCCTGGTAATCATATTACAAGTGTGTAATTGTATCGTCAGTAAGTTCAAGATAAAGATGAGTCTGAATAACTTAAGTGTCAGACAGATATTTCGAGATTTCCAGGAAATGTGCTATAATGACTAAATACATGTATATTAACAGCAGCTTGTCTGTGTTGGAATGGTCTAGGTGTAAACCAGTCATAAATACAATTCAGAGTGGCTGAGGAGATCTTTAGTCGGCCAAATGGAAAGATCCAGAAAATGTTTAAGCTTTTGCTCGTTTGGCCAAAACAGAACAGGGCAATTAGGCAAATTGCACAGGAAGTTGTTGACCATCACCGTAGGCTCCTTCCAAACACGCTGATCACGGTATTGTCCCCGAGTTGTGCAGTGTTCTTCCAGATATTCATTCAGCTATGTTTTAAGTTGATCAATCAAGCACAGTTCTTTAGAGCACAACACAAGCCCCAGCATGCACTGCATCTCTCAGTATGGCAGGCAAAACATCCTGACAGTCAGATCACAGTCGAAAACATATTTATGGGTAAACCGCTTACTGGACAGATCATCCTTCTTACTGCTGCTGATTGGCCAACTAATCCACCTCAGGTGTATGACATAGCTCCATTGCCTTTTTAATTACCTTGAAATACAGCCAATTTCTTTTGATTGGACACGAATACTAGCAGAATAGAACAAGTCATGATTTGAGTAGGAGTTAACAGAATTAAGTTCTGTTAACTTTAATTAGACACTGTTATACCTTTAGCTGAACGTTATACAGAAACAGACGCATCGCAGGATGTCAAAAGACACAATGGTAAAATTAGCACAAATAAATTCTTACCTCAGTAAACAAAGGCAAAATGATATTGGACCAGCTCTGTGACAAAGGTCTCTTTGGACTGTCTTGCATCTGAAAAACAATTAATACAATCAAACATTCTATACTGTTGGCTCAGGAAATTAGCAGCAACAAGCTGTACAGTGAAGTTCACTGTTCTGAACACACAACATAACACCCAGAAACCACATCCCCAAGCACCTCAGTTTGGTTAGACTATGATGCATACGAAAAGGAGAAAGCATGAGAATGAATGTTCAACTATGCCTTTGTAGCATTTGAGGTGAAATGCATTTCTTTCATACTACAGCTGGCAGTGTTGTTATTCCCATAACAATAAGGGAGCCGTCACCTTGTTCCGGTCCAGCTCGTCAGGCTGGGCGGCTCCATTCTGGCACTTTTTCGGGTCCTTCTCCCTGATGGTGTTAAAGATCCAGTCATCGTTTCCAGAGTTGTTCCCTCCAGACGCTTGGCCATCTTGCTCCCTGAAAACACGTTGAGAGAATATTTAGACAACCTCCCAGGGGGACACTCTGGTACATGCACATATCAGTGAACTGTTCCAAAACACAATCTGGTGAACGACTCCTGTTTGAACAGAGAGATGAGGGGCCCCCATCTGCTGAGTGACACAGGCAAGAGGACAAGATGAAGGGATCAATGGAGAATGACATACGAGTCGGACTCATCTTCGCTGGATTCCTCCCGAGACTGCTCTGCCTTCCACCTTTTGTATTTCTCCACCAGCTCTGAAAGGTAGGACGTCTTTTTGGCGTGTCGGATGATTAACTTGTGTTTCAGCAGCTCTTTGGCAGTTGGCCTCTGGGGAGCATATGTGTAAATATTGGATGTGTTCATCATTTGCATAGTTGTCTAATTGACAGAGAGGGTTATCTTTCTACAAAGATTAGTTAGCTGAATGAGCAATGCAAGCTCAGTTTCTCCCCAAACTCCACTTACAAAGCTGGGCTCTTTGTTCAAACAGGCTTCTATGAATTCTTTGAGAGGTTTGCAGTAGTTTCCTTCCAGTGTAGGTGGGTTGTTCTTTGGGATGAGGAATAAGACTTTCATAGGGTGGAGCTCTGAGTGGGGCGGCTCTCCTTTCGCTAACTCTATGGCTGTTATGCCGAGTGACCAGATATCCGCCTACAACACAACAACCATAAAGAAACATCAGTCCCACTTCAAAAATCCTAGGAAATATAAAATGGGCGGTTATGTAAGTTAACTGATACTGTCATTGTGTTAAAATATCTAATAAATAACACAGACCTAAATGCAGATTTTTATTTCAAAGATAAAGCATTTGGAGGCCATTTTATATATACAAATAAGCTCATAACACCATTCCCAAGGCCAGAATTACTAGGGCTATAAAATCTGAGGCTGTAAAATCCTTTTTAAAGAACTACTGTCAACCCAGGGTGTCTCTGGTTTGCTGCATGGTGACTCATACATGTTGCGGCCGTTCCTAATGTGTCTGGTGACATTTCTGCCCTTGTGCTGTGCACCAGCCTCTAGACGGATCACAGCAAGTCACAGAGCTCAGGCTCTCACTGCAGGACTCAACACAGCACCACCATGGAATTAAGTCCCGGCTTTGAAGACACCAATAATTGGACAACTATGGAAGTCAACGTTGGCACTGACAGTTATTCCACACGTTACCAATGACCTTATGAACAGTGTCATAGCAACATTGACACAGAGTGAGCTTCTGACCTTTGAGTCATACGCAGACTGTTTTATGACCTCAGGTGCCATCCAGAAGGGAGTTCCAACAAACGTGTTCCTCTTTATCTGGGTGTCTGTTAACTGCCCGGCCACTCCGAAGTCTGCCAGCTTCACGTCTCCTTGCTCCGATAGCAACACGTTAGCGGCTGAGGGAACAATAGACTAGGAGATTTACCATAGTGGCAGGTTAAATAACACCGTTAGCAATTCAAACTACACCAGATTGGCCACAGGCTGCTCTAAACAGTACATTTAATATCCCGGTGGATTTTCTTTTCAGAATGCAGGTATTCAAGCCCTTTTAGGATCTCTCGGAGAATCGTGGCGATTTGGGTTTCATCCAAGGCACCTGGCTCCAACTGAAGAAAAAAAAAAAAGGGGTTTAAATGAACCTTAACTGAAATGCATTACATTAAGGCAAATAAAATGTATAACAGCAAAACATACCAAATCCAGAGCTGATCCTCCTCCTAAATATTCCATAATAATCCATAATTTTGAATCCTGAAATCAAAGAGAGAATCTTTTTTTAAATATTAAATGGTGACTCCATTAATATAGTAAAACCTGTAAAGTTATGATTTAGCGTTGGATTAAAACACAAATTTAAATTACATCTCAAATTCAAGACACTGCGAATCTCTTATTTAATGCTAATAATCTTCTCCATTCACCCATCATAATTTCAACAATTTTCATACTTATTAAAAATGCATCTTAAACTGAGCCCCCCCGCAACCCCTTCCTGGGAGAGCCAATCACAGCAAAGCACATCTGGCTGCATCGGGGGAAGTAAGATAATGGACAATTAGGTCACTTAAGGAAGGAGGCCATAATAGACTAGTGATGCCTGTACCAAGTGCAGTTTAATAATGCAGAGCATCCAAAAAAATACTTTGGAGGAAATGAAGCACTGCTGAATCCCCCTCGTGTTGAGTTTTTGTAGAGGCCTGAGGCTACCTGCAGCACTGTTCCGCTAACACTGCAGACCTGATACACTTGAGGGAGGGCATGATAAGACATTTGCCCATTTCCAAATAGTGGGACAAATCAACTCCAAAATCAGTATTTCGTAGGAAAAAAGCAAAACTTGGTGTTTGATAAAAACCAAGACTCTATTAAGACACTTGACTGGCCCCTTTGATAAAGATGAGGAATAAAGGCTGTATATAAATTGTACCAGTAGAGGCCCAGACATGTAATTTCTAAATGTATTGCGGTTATCCAGGATCTATATGTTGGTGCGGTATAGTACAGAAGCTCCCAGCCTTCCCAGTGGGAAACATATTTTACATGAGACATTTCACCCCCACATGAAAAATAAACCAAGATTACTTTTTTTTTTATTGAATTTTATTATAACAGTAGGGCAGGCTGCATCATTGTAACTGTCAAGTTTTAGTCTAAAAAAAAAATCACACCATCTAAGTCTACTTTTACATCATACTGTGGAGTCTTCTCAGGCTGCCGGACCAACAGCTTCATATTTCAGATTCTCTCCTCTAACCCAAACTAATTCAATTAGGCTAAAACAAGTATTAGAAATTGGAGCAAGCCAACAGATTATGATGCCATGCAATTACTTCAGCTGAAAGTGTCTTAAGCAACTGTAAAATAAAGTGTCAGTTGCAACAGAGATTACTCGTTCAAGGCATAATAAAGACATGCCTTCATGGACATTAAGGTCCAATCAAACCCAACAGCATCCTGTGAATTGCTGGGCAATCATTTTAAGCACATTACAATACCTGCCCAAGTTGCTATGTTTATGCGTTAACATTGCCCTTATCATTAACTAGCTAGCCAACAAATATTTGACTAGTGACAACACCAATGGTACAAAAAAAACAAGTAAGCTGACTTTGCTTGACTTCACTAACTAATTTAATAGTAGACCATCTAAGACTAACAGCTTCCAGTGACATTACTGTGAAATATACAGCAGAGAGACAGGGTAGAATGTCAGTCACCAGATAATTCATCAGCACAGCTTCAAGAAAAACCCGTTGGTACTATTTTAAATGGTCATTCTTAAAAGGTATCCCATGCCAATGAATGTATTTAACAACAAATGGTTTGTTAAATTTTGAACACAAGATTCTTTCTGTGAATCACACTTGAAAGTGAAAACACAGAGTCAAGGTGTAGTTCTGTTACTGTGTGAAGAAGACCAGGCTCAGGTCAAAAAAAATACAGCCGCCAGGTTGTAGGAACACCAGTGTATTGCATTATGCAGGACACATCAAAACACTAAGACACAAAAAGACCATTCAGTGTCTTTCTATAGCCTTATAATAAAGAAAGCAGTCAGTCTCCATGACCTGAATCTCTCCAAGCTTGTGATATGTAGTCTGTGTTGAGAACACAGCAGCCTGCTGCACTAAGCAGCACTTCTCCTCAGAATGGGAGCGGACAGAGCATGTCATATGGAAACCATAACACAACCGTATGTGGGGCAGAAGTAATGACTCTAAGACGGGCACAGGGGAGAACATTCCTTCCCCTCCGTCATCATCCTCGTAGTCTCAGAGAGACAAATGAGCAAGCTTATGGGGGGAGCAGGACGTGTCTCAGATGCTGGTGGCCGAACGGGGCAATCCTCATCTTCACACAACACACAGCTGGGGAAAGGCAAATGAGTTTGACAAGGCCATAAACTTGCACAGCTAACAATATGGATCTAAAATACCCAGTACAGTATTCTATGTACTCAGAAACAATTGACCCGGAACAACACTAAATGACTAACTCGGCGGCTGAAAACTCTTGCACCCATGTTTGGAGGTCTAGGGAAAAATATCTGAATAATATATACGAAAACCAAAAGGCAACCTCTGTTGACTCCAACACCAGGCAATTCTGCCTGAGCGGCTGCTGCAGATGTGAACACCCCCTTGTCGATGGGTTTTCACGTAGGCCAGAGTGTGGTGTGGATGAGTCAGTGCAGCCACAAAGCACGGTCTGCACATCATACCATCTACGTAAACCTGCTGAAGGTGCTTGTTTAGATAGACCACGCCTATGAGTAATTACACAGAAATATCCAGACGAAAGAGCGATTCCTGGTTAATTCACTGATGTGTCATCTTTATTGGTTCCAGTTGTATAACGGTCTGGGCGAGCAATTGTGATTAATTCCCTCTCAAGATGGCCCTTGACTGTCAAACCATAATCCACCCATTGTGTTCAAACAATGAGTATAAGATGACCTCAAGTCATAGAACTAAGCATTTTAAATTCAGTGACTCGCCCACCTTTGTGCACGTATGTAGCCTAGCCTATGGTTTCATGACCTCGGAAGGCCTGGTATTAGCTCCAGGCTAATTGTCTGGCAGAACAGAGTCAAAGCCAGGCTGTTGTTGGCTGGCTGCTTCTGTGCAGAGCAGCCTGAAGAGCTGAGAGGCTTCCAGTCTCCCGTAGAGCAGATGGTGGGTCTGAGCCGTACGATCCAGCCCTCCGAGGGCTAGAGAAGCACCTGCTGCCTGCCTGGCCCCGCTGTTAAGACAGGCACGCAACACTAGCCTGCCTGCCTTCCTCCTCATCCATCATTTCGAAGAACTGGAGCCGGTCTCCGACTTGGACTCTCCCCACTGGCCTTAACCACTAATACGCAATATGTTCCGTGAGAGCCACTTAAGCCCAATCACCTTTAACACTCCAGATTCTTTTCAATCTCAGCATTGACAGCAGCCAAGGGCCAGGAAATGATGCAATCCCACACAATCAAGCCAGCACAGGATCCTCAAGTCAACACCTCTTGGTCTTTCATAGTGTTCCTGTTCTGGCATGGCAGGCTGCATTGTAGGTAATATAGGACAATGTGAGGAACATTTGCCATCACCAGTGCCAATCCATGCCATAGGCCTAATGCTCAGCCACAATTCATGTCTTGCCTCACTGCGAGTGTGAATGATTTATTGACCCACATTCGGTTGCCTGCAACTGTTAAACATGACAAACACTAAATAGCACCAAATCTGCCACCTAATTAGAACATAGCATCTCAAACGCAGGTAAAATACAGAACAAGTATTTGTTGATGAAATAATGAAAATGGGTGGTTTGCTCACATTGTGAGAGGACATGGGTTTTGGGGAAACTTACCTTCAGATATGATCCATAGTACTTGGTTACGAAGGGACTGTCACACTGGCTAAGCACTGTTATCTCCTGCTGGATGTCTTCTATTTCATCCTCCGCCTCCTCAAGGTCAATTATCTTAATGGCCACTACTTTCTGAGTTCGATTGTCAATGCCTTTGAACACCTCTCCAAAAGAGCCCTTCCCTATTCTCTCCAGCTTGGTGAACAGCTCCTCCGGATCAGCTTTAAAGTTCTGTCAGAGAAGAAACCAAGACGGTTGGAGAAAGAACAGCGCAGATCAGGCACAATTCAACCACAGATAAAGGACTGTGCAATCAACAGGTTAAGCGTACGGGGACTGTAATTTTATGGTAGCATCCTGTTTGTTTTTCTGAGTAAATAAATAACATTTGTAAGACCTGGGTTATAAGATGCTATCAAATGCATATGGCGCAACCATATTAGCCTCGTATGAACTCTCAAACTAGTATTCGGTTTTGCTGAACATAATCCCACAAGATCAAGATGGTTCATAGGAGGCTACAAAGCGGTAGGCCGATTAGAGCAAATGGAAAGGCTGTAGAAGTGAAACAGCACTTAGCATTAAAGCGAAACAGCACTTAGCATTAACACTGACACTGCAGAGGAGCGCAGGATACTTTCTAGTTAGCCTAGATCCGTCATGTTCATTTATGACATCTTTTATCTCCATTCTACGGCAAGCCCTCCTGACAGACAGCTAAAAGAGTTAGCAAACACTACATAGGGCTGACTATTAGTTGCAAAGTGCCTGTTGCACACTTGTGGCTTGTACTTTCAAGACAATAATGTTATTTAAGGCCCTAAAGCTATGTATTTATGGCTCTGTGAGAACACAGGCGGAGGCTACATAAAAGCTTTGTAAGTGTTGCAAACCCTCACCTAGTCAGCTGTACGGTCAGACGTTTAACACCGTATTTAGTACAGGCTTTGTTTGTTGGGCAAACATCATGGAATGGTATAATACTGAGTAATCTGGTGTGTGTTAAGGGGGGCACAGGTCTGCAGTCCCAAAGCAGGAACCAATAACATTATGCTCACACCCCTGAAAAAGTCAAGCAGGAATGAATCCCAAACAGCAATACCAACAAATAGCTGTACAGCACCACTCCTTTTGCCTTGTTGACAAACAAAGCAATCGTTCCACCAATGTGGCTCTTGGCTCACCTGCCTCAATGTGCTTGTGTGTTTCCACATCAGTCCATCGACTATACTTTTACATTGGTACTGTGCTTTGGTCAGTAAAATGGGAAACTGTTAAGTAGCTCAACCAAACAAGAACATTCAAATATGATGAATAGCAGGAAAATCTCTTGCATGGCACAAAATGTATAATTCAAATGAATAGACAGTGTATAGGAGGTCAAACCCAAACCCCATAAGACAGGGAACAACTTGGAGCAAATGGCCCTCATTATCCCTATGGCCCACAAAAGGGGGCATGAGGCACTTGATGCATGGCATTCCAATTCACTTCCTGCACCGCAACTATTAACTACCTAAAGCAGAAGCACTTTTGTTGCAGGATAATGCCATTCCATAATTTGCATGACAAAAATAGTATGAAAGGAACATTTTCCAGTGACAATACATTCAGTCTTATGGGCAAACAATGTCCATTTAAATGCACTAGAGCCATAAAGGTTTTATATCCCGACACTATTCCTATGCCAATTAAGGGACATTCTGAGGAGAGAGAACACCTAACTGGATTTGCTTGCACTACAATTATTGCATAATTTACCAGACAAACAATGCCTGTACAGCTAGCTTATTGCCCTAAGAACCCTTAGAGAGTGTTATAAATCTGTTCCATAAACAGAGGACTCATTACTTGACATGACTTCCCGAGAGAGGCTTTAGCAAGGAGACTCCGAATGGGAATGTGAAGAAGAATACAGCAAAATCCTGTCATAACAGAAGAGTGACCATCCAGGTGAAAATCATCCATTTAAGTCTGACCTTAGTGGTCACAATGGGAAAAACAACACGAGCACAGTGACTAGAGATTCCACATGCTGGGAACCCACTTTCTGTTTCCACAGTCAGCAGGTTTATCACGACTGCTAAAGCTGCCTGAAACCACCCTCTAAAAGCATGCCTTTGATCCTCTCCCAGCTGCACTGCCCAATTGTGTGGTCCGCTGTAATCAGTCCACACCCTAAGGGCTCCCTCCCCTCCAACCTGCCCCATATACACCACACATCACCCCCTGGGTCTGCTCTTCCTAGTCCAAGTCGGACCCAGGATGAATCAGAATGCCACAATTCAGGGGAGGACAGCAGGGTGGTAGTGAAACCTGGTTTCATTCATTCTCTGAAGGGAGAACTACGATGGCTGCAACCCTTGAGAATCGCTGTCATATGCCCATTGTTGAAACTGGGAATGACCAAGTGACCTAGTTTTTTTATTTTGCCTGATAAATCTTCATCAAGCTTTCTTGTTGACTGTCTGCACTGAAAAAGCAGAAAGAAGAAATATTTACTTTCCACTGACTCAAAGTAGCAGAATTTAGTAGGTAATATGTTGACATTTAGCTTATCCAATACTTTTGCTTACTTGTGGAATAAAAGGTGTTTAGTTTGAGCGACTGAGTCCAGCTCGAAATGCGTTGCCTCGGTAAAAGCAAAAAATCCAGGGAAAGCTATGCATCTAACTTATAGTTAATTTACACACTATTAATTTGCCCATACCTCTTTTTATTATAGAAACACCATACACTGAAAAACAAATGATTAGATATGCCATCCGTTCAATAAAACTAGCAGAGAAAGAATGAACCACTGGATGTAAATCTGGCTGCATCTTTCTGCTCACCAAACATATGGCTCAATACACTGGCCTTATCAGTGGGCCTCTTTCAGTGCAGGGGATCAAACCTCTTCTTTTCATAGTTTAGGTAAATGGCTAGCTAACTTAGTTATCTAATGCACGAATAAAGTTGTGATTATAGAAATGTAATTGAGCATACCCATTATTTCCTTGGCTTGAGTCTGTGCTACTGGAACCGCATAAGCTTAGCGAACAAGTTTTCTAAAATATTCCAAAGAAATTAAGGGAACTAATTAACTAAATCATACATCTTAAAATCTTACCTGCATCCCAGGAATGCCACCCTGAACCGGGGAGTGAGCCATGTCGTCAAATAAAAAAGGTAGCACAAATTCTCACTCAGTTGACACCACTTAGCTAGTAGTTACATCAAACTAGCAAAATGAGCTAGCTTGCCCAAAACAGGGGAGAATGTAATGCTGTACTGTAAATGTCCGGACCTTGCGTTAGAACTACTAACCGAATTAAATAAAATCTATCACGCAAGAAATCAGCTGAAATAGCTACATTGATTGCTTTTCAGCTTCAATGTGCCTCTTCCGCGGACAGCAGATGGCAACTATCGTTAGCTAGCTAACGTATGATGATATAGCTTGCAAACAAGCTAGCCAGATAAATCTTTAATAGAAGCGCAGTCTAGGCTCTGTGCTCCCTACGCACAAATCAGAACAATTCTCAGTGTTTTCGCAGAACACTGCAAATAATAATGGTATAAATTGTAAATTGAGTCTTGTATTATTTGTTGTCCTGTCCTCATCACTTTTCTCTATTGCTCACCGCCATCTTGATTGCTGTCATTCTGAGAGTAGGAGAACCAATCGCACCCCTGGGGTGTATTCATTCCGCCAAAGAAAACCATTAGTTGCGAAACGTTTCGCATACTAGAGTTTCTATTGGACAAGTTCAGGTAGATCACTCCCCATTTGGTTCTGTTTGACAGTGAGGGACCTTTTTGAAATTGCAATCCAATAGTATAAACTTTTGAAGAAAACGTTTCGCAAATTAAACATTTTCTTTGGCAGAATGAATACACCCAATGTCAACTACAGTGATGCACGTGTTGTCAGCTTGTTCAGAGAAAAGTGTATTTTTCACTAATTCGTTAAAATAACTCTCAAACACATCATTGGCAGTATTCAAACGTAATGGCCTACACCAGTACATTTTTGTTTAGGCTTAAATTGTGCATTTCGTTTTTGTTAATTATAGACTGCTGTTGTCATACTCTTTTGGCTGGCACGGGTTGACATGATAACCTTCATGAAAGTTCTGTGTTTGTGTCTATTTAAATATATATAATTGTTTTTCTTCCAGTTTCAGAAGCAAACATCATAACGATTCACATACACTTGAAAATTCACACAGCCTCTTCTAAGGAGGACACGCACATCTGTAAAATTAGACATTTCATTTAAATAACAAAGTTGCACATTTGGATACATTGAAGCACATTATGCATTAGTTGACTCAAGAAAAGAGAATAATTCATAAAACGGTAATGTCAAACAAGTAGCTGGTAAAGTTTCCGTAATGTAGTAGCTAATTCCTGGGTAAATAAATCAGATTTTTGGTCACATTTTAAAGCTGACTTTTTCCTGGTGATGTGCAAACTCCAAATAAACATTCAATTTTGAAGAACCATCCATTTTCATTGTTGAGAGGAGTTAATGCCATAACTGTTTTTTCTTCTCGCAATTTATTTTCCTATTTACATATTCATACATACAATTAATCTGACTACAAAACACATACAATAGGTAAAAAAATAGGCAGGATTGGTGGAAAGCTATTCTCTTCAAAATGTTACACTTTACTGATGGTTTTCAAATAAATGCACTATGTTTTTTTTTTTTAAATATAAATTGTTGAACCAATGGGCCAGAAGAAATTCATTGTTTGTTGTAAAACTTGGCAATACAAATCTTTCTGGTTTTGATTCTGACCACTTCGGCATGGTCCAGTTGGCTAATAACGGAGAGGGAGGATTGACAACACCCCTATTCTATTGGTGCAGTGTTCATCTCCCTTATCCATCTTGAGATGCCACTTCACATTTGCAGTGTTTATGGGGAAACACAGATTCTATCTGGAGGGGGCAATGCGTCCTTTTGCCTGGGCTTGGCAATATGTTATCGAGGAATCCTTCATTGACCATAGGGGATCTATATGTAGAAATACCTTAATGAGACTGTATGCAAACACCTCAAATGTATTATTAATTTCCTAAAATTGTACAAGCCAGAATGCAAAGAAAACTTACATTTCGAGGCGCTTCAAACAATTCTCCGTATATCAACCACCGTCTTGGCTCCCTCTAATGGACAGTAAAGTAATTACAGGCTGAAAAATAACAGTGATTTCAAAATGTGTGCTGGATAGCTGCCAGTTCGTGTTATCCAAAGACTGAGGACTTGTTCAATGGATTTCGACTTTCGAGCACATGGTTCTGAATCGTTCTAAATGCATGCAGTTCATAGATCTACAACAGAAAATCGGACAACAGACTTTCTTTAAGGGAATCTCTTTGCCTCCACCTTGCGGAACGCAATTCAAACTAATTTACTCAAGTTTTGCTTTCACTTTTGACAACGAGATTATGGAGCTGTACAACTATATTCCTGGATATTTAAACTTTTTCAAAAAACGATTTTGACGGCACAACAATTCCCAACACAATTAAATGCTTATTTTCTTGAATATATATTGAATAAACTGTGTAGAATTTTAGCAACCAGGATATGGCTGAGGGGTTTCGCGTGTCCCCGTATGCCATTGGTTGTTTCTTGACCAGCGTTGCCAACTCTCGCGAGTCAAACAAGCAACCGCAGCTACAGAAATAAGGCCAAAACAAGCCCAATACTGTTATAGCGTGTTAAGGTATATGAATGAGCCTGCCACAGTTTGAAAGGCAAAACATGTATTTTAACATCAACAAGCAAATATAATCAAACGTCAACAACGCGTATATGGAGGGCAGGCACCATATCCCTCTGAACGACGTGGACGTCCAGCACGGTTACATGGACGTCCTCGCTAGGGGGAGCCCTCGAGTAGATTGAGCAGGACGGACAAGCGACGAGCGACGTTTGAGGGGGATGTTGAGCCGGACCGACGGGAGAGAGGCAACTAAATCCCTCGTTGCGAAATCCCTGCTTTGGCTGCTAACACAAGGTACTGTAGGGTAGATTCATATTTTCGAAACATACTAAGTACATTTTGAAGTAGTCTACATCGACATCTATTTTGCTGTAACATTCTCCCATCAGTTGTGTCATTTGGAAAAAAAAAATTGTAATAAGGAAGAAAACTAGGCTCAAAACAAGCCCGCCAAGAAATTGTCATCCCGATATTGTGCTTTGTGGGCATTCTTGGGAGTGGCTGATTAGCGGCTCCAATCCCCCTCATGAACCATTTATTGAGTACTGAAAGAATTCAAAAACAGAAGCTGATGAAGTTATCAAATGTATCATAGAGTGTTTATTATATTTTCACAAGTATTTATTATCAATTGATAAGGCACTTTTTTCAATATATTAACGCAGCCACTCGTTTAAATATGTATTGTCATGGGGTCATTTTGTTCGTTTTTATATTTAATTAAACATAATTTGTGACAAATCTTAGGACTTTTAAAAATAGGGAATGCTGACTTCTCGAGTGAACAACATGTTGCTGGGAGCGTCCAGATGGCACCCTCCACCGGCTTGCATTACAAAACATCACTGATCGCCGTCCTGCCTGCTCAACATCCCGTGATCCCCTAATTCTCCATCTCAATTAGAAAACTCCAAAGGTTTTGTACAGTATCTCACAAAAGTGAGTGCACCCCTCACATCTTTGTAAATATTTGAGTATATCTTTTCATGTGACACCACCTAAGAAATGACACTTTGCTACAATGTAAAGTGTACAGCTTGTATAACAGTGTACATTTTCTGTCCCCTCAAAATAACACACAGCCATTAATGCCTAAACCAATGGCAACAAAAGTGAGTTCACCTCTAAGGGTATATATCCAAATTGGGACCAAAGTGTCAATATTTTGTGTGGCCACCAATATATTCCAGAACTGCCTTAACCCTCTTGGGCATGGAGTTCACCAGAGCTTCACAGGTTGCCCCTGGAGTCCTCTTCAATTCCTCCAGGACATCATGGACCTGGTGGATGTTAGAGACATTGCGCTCCTCCACCTTCCATTTGAGGATGCCCCACAGATGCTCAATAGGAGATATGATATGCTTGGTCAGTCCATCACCTTTACCCTCAGCTTCTTTAGCAAGGCAATAGTCGTCTTGGAGGTGTGTTGTCATTATGTTTATAACAATCAATATTTTATAAAGCATTGGACTTGCCAAACCAGTTCTTCTTTTACCATTAATGTAATAGTAATGCAAATAACATTAACAATACAGAATGTTGCTCCTAAGCCACATATCATGTGACCCTAAACAATGGTCATGGGAGTCATGTTTATTCAGTGAAATGAAAAACACTACCTTCTATATAAAAATAATGCTGCATAAACATACTGAATGAACTGTGATCTAGGGACGTTGGGATGGGTCCTTGTTCAGTTATTTTTAATAAAAGGTTGTGCCATCTCACAGAACTAGTCTGTATTTTAATTTCAAGTTATTTTGTGCATATCTAAACTGTACTATTATAAAAGTGATATATATGATCTATTTATCTTAGCTCACACTAGCTCTCTCTTTTGCACCTTTTCATTCTCTCTATTTTAATCTCTCCTACACACACACACACACACACACACACACAATGGATTTAAAGGCTGTTTACATCTTGGTTTGTTTCTGTTCATCATTTTCATCATGATGGTCAATGGAATGTTTCTTCTCCATTTCAAGTCTCTCTTGGTGTGATTCATTGTCGCTTTTGTCTCTGAACTGGGCCTCGATCGCTGTAGGGTCCGTGTAGGTATAGAAATGGGCCATAATGGAGAAGATGATGCACACTGCAACTAGGAGGGAGGCAAAGAGGAAAAACTCTGCCCACTGTAGAAAAGAAGAACAACAATATTCAATCAATGTCTCCAAAGATCTGGCCATTGAACAATGAGTTATGGACACTTAAGACATATGTGACCCACATGCTTCTAATAATGTGTGTTCTGAGGACTGAGGAATGAGAAAGTTATCTGGAGAGTGTACAGTTAGTGTAGTGGCACTGGTACCTGTTCTTCGATCTGTGCAATCTCTGCCACAATCAGTACAATAAAGTTGCCAACAGCTACGGTGAAGAGCCAGCCGGCTTGCAGTACTGCTTTCATGTTGCTTGGTGCCTTTTTTGTGCAGATAAAAACAATTTACAGTTTACCACAGGATTTACCAGATGACCGAGTGTAGTGTACTAGTAACAGTGTCTGTGCTTTACCTGTGAGTAGGAGAACTCCAGGCCAGTAACAGAAAACACCACCTCTCCACAGGTAATAAGGAAGTACTGTGGGATCTGCCAGCCCATATGGAAGGAATTGGGTTTGATGTCCTCAACCGCCAAAATAAATTCCCAGCACTATATAAAAGATACAAGCATTGCTGTAACTTACTGAAGATGATAATGGTGTATATTACAGTGTTATTAATATACACATAGATGGAGTGAAACGTACTGTGGGACCCCACATGAAATTACTGGGAATAAGCAGAGTGTAAGAACTTCCAAATCCGAATTCTCTGGAGTATTCACATGTGTTCACACCATTGGTAATGGTGAATGTGGCTCTGGAAAAGAAGAGATGCTTTGAAAATCTTTCTAGATGAGTCCTGAAAAATATGTCACTGTATTTTAAATTTTTTTTTGTATCTAGCTGCATATTCTGATATTAAAGCCTCACAATAGCTATTAAACTTACTTTCCATTTGAAAGGAAAGAGTAGTTAGAAGCCTGGGAGGAGCCAATGCTTCCAAAGCTATGCGCTCCAGCTGACACATTCACTGTTCCAGCCAGCCCATTAACAAATCTGAAAATTGCACATTATAACGCAGGGAAACATCAATGAAAACGAGTACACGTTTAACCCAAATAGCTAGAGATCCACAAATATGTACATATAGTATGTTCATTTAAGTAGCCTCAATATGCCTGATTTGGTAGACAGCCATGCATGCAAGGTTACCTGACTCCATTTGCCCCTTGCTCTGGCTTTTTCATCAAATCGTCAGTCTGCAACACAGGATGCAAATTTTTTTTATTTAATATTTAATTTGCTTTATATATACACTCACCTAAAGGATTATTAGGAACACCATACTAATACTGTGTTTGACCCCCTTTCGCCTTCAGAACTGCCTTAATTCTACGTGGCATTGATTTAACAAGGTGCTGAAAGCATTCTTTAGAAATGTTGGCCCATATTGATAGGATAGCATCTTGCAGTTGATGGAGATTTGTGGGATGCATGTCCAGGGCACGAGGCTCCCGTTCCACCACATCCCAAAGATGCTCTATTGGATTGAGATCTGGTGACTGTGGGGGCCATTTCAGTACAGTGAACTCATTGTCATGTTCAAGAAACCAATTTGAAATGATTCAAGCTTTGTGACATGGTGCATTATCCTGCTGGAAGTAGCCATCAGAGGATGAGTACATGGTGGTCATAAAGGGATGGACATGGTCAGAAACAATGCTCAAGTAGGCTGTGGAATTTAAACGATGCCCAATTGGCACTAAGGGGCCTAAAGTGTGCCAAGAAAACATCCCCCACACCATTACACCACCACCACCAGCCTGCACAGTGGTAACAAGGCATGATGGATCCATGTTCTCATTCTGTTTACGCCAAATTCTGACTCTACCATCTGAATGTCTCAACAGAAATCAAGACTCATCAGACCGGGCAACATTCTTCCAGTCTTCAACTGTCCAATTTTGGTGAGCTTGTGCAAATTGTAGCCTCTTTTTCCTATTTGTAGTGGAGATGAGTTCACGAGTGAGGGAAGGATGGAACGGGAGATTGACAGACGGATCGGTGCAGCTTCTGCAGTAATGCGGTCGATGTATCGGTCTGTCGTGGTGAAGAAAGAGCTGAGCCGCAAGGCGAAGCTCTCGATTTACCGGTCAATCTACGTTCCTACTCTCACCTATGGTCATGAGCTTTGGGTCATGACCGAAAGGACAAGATCCCGGATACAGGCGGCCGAAATGAGCTTTCTCCGCAGGGTGGCTGGGTGTTCCCTTAGAGATAGGGTGAGAAGCTCGGTCACCCGGGAGGAGCTCAGAGTAGAGCCGCTGCTCCTCCACATCGAGAGGGGTCAGCTGAGGTGGCTTGGGCATCTGTTTCGGATGCCTCCGGAACGCCTTCCTGGGAAGGTGTTCCGGTCCCGTCCCACCGGGAGGAGACCCCGGGGAAGACCTAGGACACGCTGGAGGGACTATGTCTCCCGGAAGAGCTGGAGGAAGTGTCTGGGGAGAGGGAAGTCTGGGCATCCCTGCTTAGACTGCTGCCCCCGCGACCCGGCCCCGGATGAAGCGGAAGAAGATGTATGTATGTATGTAGTGGAGATGATTGGTACCCGGTGGGGTCTTCTGCTGTTGTAGCCCATCCGCCTCAAGGTTGTGCGTGTTGCGGCTTCACAAATGCTTTGCTGCATACCTCGGTTGTAACGAGTGGTTATATCAGTCAAAGTTGCTCTTCTATCAGCTTGAATCAGTCGGCCCATTCTCCTCTGACCTCTAGCATCAACAAGGCATTTTCGCCCACAGGACTGCCGCATACTGGATGTTTTTCCCTTTTCACACCATTCTTTGTAAACCCTAGAAATGGTTGTGTGTGAAAATCCCAGTAACTGAGCAGATTGTGAAATACTCAGACCGGCCCGTCTGGCACCAACAACCATGCCACACTCAAAATTGCTTAAATCACCTTTCTTTCCCATTCTGACATTCAGTTTGGAGTTCAGGAGATTGTCTTGACCAGGACCACACCCCTAAATGCATTGAAGCAACTGCCATGTGATTGGTTGATTAGATAATTGCATTAATGAGAAATTGAACAGGTGTTCCTAATAATCCTTTAGGTGAGTGTATATATATATATATATATATATATATATATATATATATATATATATATATATATATATAGATATATAGATAGATAGATAGATAAATATGCCTTCATAAAGTGTAATATAAGGTTTGTACTCACCACCTCCCATGAGGCGCTGACATTTGAGGGAATTAAAAGTGTTTGGCGCTTTTCCTTTGGTAAGACAACAGTCCTAGATATTGTAGAATTCGGCAATGAGACCTTGATGCTTTCTTCTTCAAATGTAATGTAATTCTCTGTGGCCTGTAAAAGGGATGTGGAGTTACATTTCCAGAACTACCTATGAACACTAGACAGTAATTACGAACTGAACTTTGTTCAGTTTGAAAAAGCCCATAATGTTTCCAGTGTCTGCTGAGCCTGACTTCATTGTGACTCATAATTACCTGTGGTTGGTCTGCTATTTTGTGTAAGGTGTGAATATGAATGTAGAGGAGAACTGGACCTCTAAACGACCTACCTGAGCTGCTTGTAATTCGATGGAGTAATTGTTTGATAGTTTAACCATCAAGGTGTTACTGCCCATGTTGAGTAATTTTAGTTGGCTCTGGGAGGCTGATGGGAAAGATGGCAGGGTTTTCTGAAATGGAAAAAATGAAGAATGGAAAAAATATAATATATTTGTTACGCATTTTCCATTCCATAGACAGTGAGTTGCATTGCTGTTAAAGACTTTCTGTAACCCTGGTTCCAGACTTTCTGGATTGAACAATACATCTTTTTGAAAGACAACAAAATAGTTGGATGAAACAGAAACAAACAATATAGATGGACTCTAAATACTTACATCAATCTGGATCTGTACCACGGCTGCTGCAACAAAGGCCATGGCTGCCAGAAACATCCCTACTGTCATTCTCCTCAAAGGGCTGTTGAGGACAGGATCATGGTTAGAGTCCCAAGTGTGCTTTCACCTCGACTGTTTTCTAGATTCTTTACGGGGCATGCATTTTTAGCAGAACTTACGTGAAGTTCAAGCCACATTTCTTAATCAGTGGGTACACAATCTTGTCCATAATAGGTACCAGAGTCAGGATGAAGATGGGGTTAACAGTCTGTCAGAAATGACATTTCTAGGGTAAGAGGTGTGTTTAGCCATGGTCATGGAAACAATTAGGAAATATACATCAGGAACCAGGCACTTACCTGCATTTGATCTGGTTGCAGAATGGCAATTCCCTATGAAGAGAACACAGTCAATACAAACATGAACAGCATACTTTACATACTATTGCTTTGACTGACTTTTTATTTTAAACTTACGAAGTTCCCATCCATGGTGGTAGCCTGGAGAGTCCACCTAGAGCCCTGTGAAGAAGAAACAGGTTTTACTTGATTATAGCAAATAGATATTACAAGCACTGTGATAATACAGCCTCATTAGTTTCCAACGTATTTCAGATACCTTTTGGTCAAATAGGGTCCAAAACATCGGAAGGGGAATGTACAGAAACAGGACCTTCAGAACCATCTTTATCTGTGCAATGAGAAGTTTCTACAAGAACAAAAGAATGAAAGACAGAGAATAACATAAATTGTTGTTTGCATATTGTATTTGAGTGCTATGTGTATGGCATTCCATGTAGAGAAAGTACTGTACAGTTAACAATGCAGACGTACGTCATATCTCTCTTCGGCCCAATCCATCCAATGTGTTCTCTTTGGGTGAACACTGCTCCTGTGCTTGAAGCGGTTACTTATGGCAAACTATAAACGAGAGCGAATACAAAAATTATATTTTCAGAAACACCAAGATGACTGCAGGAGAGTAAATACTGATGCTAGCTAATGTTTGACATACCCCAATGCATTTACAAACAGCCAGCATGATATTTCCCTGTGGTTTAGTCTTATGGTACATACCACTCCCAGCTATGAACACAACTGTGGGAACAAACAGCAACACATCATTATAAACAAGTATACAATTATGGGAAATGGCAGGTAGACCAGGACATGGCATGTAGAATGGGAGATGACTGGCAGAAAGGGGACATGATGAGTTGAAAGGGGACATGACTGGTAGAAAGGGGACATGACTGGTAGAATGGGGACATGACTGGTAGAATGGGGACATGACTGGTAGAATGGGGACATGACTGGTAGAAAGGGGACATGACTGGTAGAATGGGGACATGACTGGTAGAAAGGGGACATGACTGGTAGAAAGGGGACATGACTGGTAGAATGGGGACATGACTGGTAGAATGGGGACATGGAAGGTGGAATGGTGAAGATGGTACAGAAACAAACCGAGGGAGACCACCATGAGTGCAGCAGGGACACCAAAGGCCAGAGGATAACACTTTTGCTGGCTATGGATGCCACACTCCTGGGCTAAACACAGAAACACAGAGCAGAGATAAATTATTATACAGTAAATTAAGTTGGGTTCTTTAGTAAATTGCCATGCACATTGTAGTAGTATCTTAAACCATCATTTTCTTCAACCAAAATTAAAGTGGGAATTAGCAGTTGAAACAATAAAAAAGCGTCATCTTTCTTTTTTCTTTACAACATTTTATTGTGTGACAACATTAAATCAAAATGAATTTCAATTCTTTACAAAACTGCTCAAGCTTGATCAAGTTGAATTGGTACATTTGGAGAAACTACATTTTCAACTCTTTCCACACTTAATTGGATTGAGGTCTGGGCTTTGACTGTTCCACTCAAGGCCATTCACAGACTTCTCCTGAAGCCACTCCAGCATTGTCTTGGCTGTGTGGTTTAATGTCATCGTTGTGCAGAAAGTTAGATCCCGTGCGCTCTGGATCAGGTTTCCGTCATGGACCTTTTTATATTTTGCTCCGTTTATCCTTTCTGACAAGCCTTCCGGTACTTACCTCTGAGAAGCATCCCCACAGGATGATGCTGCCACCACCATGCTTCTCAGGATGATGTGTGGTGTTAAGCTTGAGCTTATTGTTAAGGCCAAAAAGCTATATTTTTGTTCATTTTTGTATCAAACATAGAATCTTCTTCCTCTTGGTCTCACTCTCCCGCTTTTCTTCTGGAAAAGTGTCAGTTATTTTTAACAATGGCTTTCTTTTTGCCATTCTCACAAGAAGGCCACTTTTGTGAAGCACCCAGGCTGTTGTTGCAGTAAGCACAGTGTCTCCCAGCTCAGCTGTGAAAGACAATAACTCCTTCAGAGGCCTACTCTTGGTGCCCTGACTAGTGTCTTTCTTGCCTGGATACTCCATGTTGAGGACAGCCTGTTTTTTTTCAATTTCTTAATTATATACCGCTCCAGGAAATATTCAGTGCCTTGGAAATCTTATATCCTACCCCTGATTTGTGCTTTTGAAGAACTGTATTCCAGTATTGCTTTGAATGTTCCTTCGTTTTCATGTCGTTTTTGTTATGATTGAAACACCTTAATTGCACACCTGCAGACTCTCATCTCATCTTCATCCGCTTATCCGGTATCGGGTCGCGGGGGCAGCAGCTCCAGAAGGGGACCCCAAACTTCCCTTTCCCGAGCCACATTTGCCAGCTCTGACAGAAGGATCCCGAGGCGTTCCCAGGCCAGTGCCAGGCCAGTGAAATATAATCTCTCCACCTAGTCTTGGCCCTGCCCCAAGGTCTCCTCCCAGCTGGACATGCCTGGAACACCTCTCTAGGGAGACGTCCTGGGGGCATCCTTACCAGATGCCCCGAACCACCTCAACTGGCTCCTTTCGATGCAAAGGAGCAGCGACTCTACGCCGAGTTCCTCACGGATGGCTGAGCTTCTCACCCTATCCCTAAGAGAGAAGCCAGCCACCCTTCTGAGAAAACCCATTTTAGCCGCTTGTACTCGCAATCTTGTTGACCCAGCCTTCATGACCATAGGTGAGGGTAGGAACGAAAATTGACAGGTATATCAAGAGCTTTGCCTTCCGGCTCAGCTCTCTTTTTGTCACAACGGTGCAGTAAAGTGAATGCAATACCGCCCCCGCTGCTCTGATTCTCCGGCCAATCTCCCGCTCCGTTGTCCCCTCACTCGCGAACAAGACCCAGAGATACTTGAACTCCTTTACTTCCCTTATTCCCTACCCTTCCCACATGCAGACTCCATTAAACTAATTATGTGACCTAGACAACTGATTGTACCACAGCTCAATCTATTGGTGCATTTCACTTTTTTGTGTTGATAAGTGGCAAAAGCAAAATTTTGATTTCATGTTGTTACACGATAAAAGTCCAAGGGGGGTTGAAAACCTTTTGAGGCTCTGTAACAACTACAGATTGGCCCTCAGTCATATCCCCTACCTCTGAGGAGTGGTGTGATGATTGTTGACAGGAGACTCCCACCGTTAATGCATAGGTAGAAAACAGAGAAGAAAGTTCCCCTCTGTTTTGCCTGGAGAAATAAATGGAGAAGCTTGTAGTTTAGATTTGTTTATTATGTTTGGGAAGTGTTCGGGGCAAGAAGGAGAAAATGGCATGCTTAGCTCTAAATGTTTCTAGTGAAACAACATTACATTTTTATTAGCAGCAGAGATCAAGACAAAGAGAGTTACTGGTCAAAAAGCCTCTGTTTCAACCTGTGCTGCAAATCAAAATATAATACAAAACACAATACATTTAGTTTTTTCCTTACATATTGCTACATGTTAGTGTATGTGTGAATGACAATGACTTCACTATTGTGTTGTGTATTTATGCTAACCTGGTGGTCCTGAAACTGGTCTCCTCCAAAAGCAGCTACACATGGTTTGATACCACCTGTACCGAGTGCAATGAGTAACAGACCCAGCATGGACATTGTTCTGGAAGAATAGGTAAAACAAGGACATTCTTAAGACATGCTTCAGTAGCTCCTCAGATTTTCTATTTAATCAGGACTAGGGTTGCACAGTTCTGGGAATGTTAAGTATATTCCAAGGTTTTCCTCAAATTCTGGTTAGAGTATTCAGTATGCTCTGTTTATTCCCTTGATTCAAGGAATCCTTTAACTGGGATACGGAGCAAAGCCAGAAATGTATTCAAAGTTTCACAGTCCTAGTCAGAACACATTTTGGAAGGCCTTCTCATAAATTGTTTATGTAAGCATATCTCCAAACTTGGCTTGGAGTGAGGATGACTCACATATGGAAGGTCAAACTGTCTGGCGTTCCATTTCGGTCACTGTCCGTGATGTCATTAACAGCACTGACTGCCATCACAACCTGGCCAATTGCATAAACAATGGACAAGTAGATGATGGTCCTGCAGAAAGTCAAAATGGAAGTGTTAGCAGTGAGTATAAACCAAGGACCGATTTATATATTGTCTTACCCTGATTCTAGGGCTCGGTACTGTTACTCACTTAAACTTGCCAAGCCAGGAGTCGGCTATAATGGCACCCAGGATGGGGGTCAGGTAACACAGAGCCACAAAGGTGTGGTAAATAGACGTGGCTAGGTCATCATCAAACTGGAGGAAGTACCTAAAGTACAGCACCAGCACAGCTGTGGACAGCAGCGTGAAAAGGTCCAGTTCGTCAGGTTAGACATCCACCTCCACATCTCAATGTTTTATCATGACCAGATAGTCAACGCATTTTAATCTCAAACATATGACACAGCATAATTTAGATAGAGTGTAATTAGCACTCTGACAACAATCCAGTGAACCAACCATCCCTGGACTCACCTAGATATCACCGCCTTACCTCGCATGCCATAGTAGGAGAATCTCTCGCAGAACTCATTTACAACAATGAAGAAAATGCTGATAGGATAGCCGCAAACCTCCTGTGCATAGACACAGTATAATGATCATATCACGTGTTTGAATCAGAATGATCTCAAATAAGGATGGCCTTAATAGCTATGAGGTTGAATAACCTAGACAGACATTCCTGCTGAACAGGCACATTTATTGAATTTAGAAGCATTCATTGATTTTGCAGAGTATGTTGTGAGATGAATCATGTCTTACCTTTGACTTCCCCTTTTTAACACCATCTATGGCTGTTTCTGTCACAAATAAAACCAATCATCAATAAGTGAAATGTTAATATTCCAGATGTGAGATGAACACAGCTGTAACATTTCCTAGATGCATCTTACTCTTAGATGCCTTTTATTAGAACAGCATAAAGACAATGTTATTTAACATTTTGGCATCGTTGTTGCCCAGCTCACCTGTCATGATGGCAGTGTGTAGAGAATGCTTCTTGTCCTCTCAAATGTATTATCCTTTAGTGAGATCTGCCAGGCCGACACTGATATTGATTGAACAAGGCTAAGAAGGTCTCCCAGAATGCACTTTTATGGCTTTATCTTTGGTGAGAAAGGTGAGAGTCTAAATAAGAACATCACGAGCTAATAATTACTTACACTGTATCATAATTCCATACCTACAGTCAACAAGCCTCTCTTAACAATCAAAAAGCTTCACAAGTTGAAGTGCAGAGAATGAGTGAATTTTATTTAAAGGAAAAGCATTAGGGAACATTTCTGTTTACAGCAGAACAGTGACTTTCTGTTAAATAAAAATAAAAACCCATTGCATCCCAAATATAAAATGATTTCTTTAACATTTTAATGAACACTAAAATGGTAAAATAACTTCCACGGTAGGCCTCGTCTCTGGATCCACACCCCATTGCTTTGGCAAGAAGGTTGAACATCTTTACACACAACTGGATCTAATACAGCAAGAGATACCTTGCAAGAGACAAATATTGCACTCCATTTTTAAATACAAGAAAAAACAACTTGGAATATACTCATATGCAATGGCTTTAAATATTTTTTTAAATGACCATTCTAAGACATTTAAGTGATTGAGGTTAAATGCTAACATTTTCATAGGAGGCTCTTTTTCCGATAATTTGCAGCTTTGTAGAAATATAACAAGTGTTCGTGTGCATGTACAGAGAGATGAATGCCAATGTATGCAGCATATACAGTTCGACATCAATACAGACTTATCCAAGTTGAATACTGTACATAAAAAAAAAATCCCTTAAAGAGTTCAGAGCAGAAGACAAATTATCAAAACAAACTAATAAAAATGAAAGACTGTAGGCTGAGGGTGACATCACATGCAAATTTTTGTCTCTTCAAGGAACCCTAAAGAGACGTCTCCACAGGAAACACTACCAGTGATGTCATATTCATCATGGAACACCAACAGTTCAATGCGGGGCCCCTCAGTCAGTCCAGGTTGAAGGTTACCCCATTCGGGCCAGGGCGGAGGGTACACCAGTCCCCCTCATACTATGTCTGTAACCTCTTCACGTTGGCCCGCTCCCCTCACTGCTCACGTGGCACTCCTTTAGTTTAGCTAAATTCATCCTAATGTATGAATGTCCCAGGTCCCATCCCTCCCAGAGTGTCTGGACTGTATAGAACAGTAAAACAACTTTGTCATTTGTCCTGGCCCATGGCACAAGACAGAGGGGGTGTGAAAGAAGGTTTCAAGGTCAAGGATATTGTCTCAGTTTAGCCAAACGTGATAAGGGGAGCAGAGAAGCAGGAACGTGGCTCATGGCAGCGCCTGGTTGATGTGCACATTCTGAGTGTTGAGGTCAGGGGTCAGCCAATCCCGGCGGGTCTCAAACCACGGAGGAGGAGCTGGGCATGCCCGAGATGGTGGCACCGCTAGGCGTACCACTGATGGCGTTGAAGATGTGAAGGGAGTCTGGAAGAACGCTTTTCATGCCATCTTCCACAGGACAGATCTAGGTGGGAGGGGAGGGAGCATGAAACCTTAAGGCGATACTAAAGGATAGATGGCCTATTTAAGACAATAAGGAATAAATCACACAAAACAAGCCATGCCAAGTAGGTTTTACCATCCAATCTGCTCATGTCAGCACAAAGGAAAAACAGAGGGGTAAAGGGGTTAAAGGCCGCAAAATACTAGGCTATGACATTCCAAAGCCTTAAAATAACAGTTAATTCCATAACAACGCTCCAAATAAATGTCATGGAACAAACACCACATCTCATTCCAAAATGTAAGTCGTAAAGAAACGACATGTTATGCTAGGTGGTAGCTTGTGCTTACCGGCTCATGCATGATGGCGGACAGCTCTTTGGCCAGGTCTCTGTAATTGGCCTTCATCTCGTCATGATACTCTTGCTGGTCCTCTTTGATCAGCCGCTCATTGATGCCCAGGCCATGGCCACACGCCTCCACAAACTGCCTGCTCGCAGAAGGCCAGTGTCACGGGTAACGCAATGAAGAAACTGTTCTTCAGTAACAATTTAGTGGTGCAGAGATAAGCTGTGCAGCTTGGGAATGTGTGTAAATCTGAGACTCACCTGAAGACCTCCTTAAGTTGTTTGACCTTGTTGTCAGGATATTTCTTGGTGCTAGCATCATCCAGGAAAGCTCTGGCATATGCAAGGGGACCTGCGTTTACCTGAAGATTAAGTCAAGGATTATATTTAATTACTATAAAGCAACCATATGTTGAATGAAACAATTTGTGGGGACACAGGATGTGGTTGGTGAGGACACAGGGTGTGGTTGGTGAGGACACAAGGGCACACCTGAACACTGATGCTGCCCTGTAGTTTGAGTTGCAGGCGGATCATGTCGACCTCATTTGTAGAAACCAGCTGTCTCAGTTCAGCCACCTTCTTGCTCATCTCATCTATGGCCACCTCAATGGGGTTTAGGTCTGTGTGGTGCTGGTACATCACAGCTATACGCTTTTTCACGTACGGAAAACAGTGGGTTGCTATGAGAGAGAGAGAGAGAGAGAGAGAGAGAGAGAGAGAGAGAGAGACTGGATACATCACAGTGCCCTCAACAATTTAGTTGACATTTGAATTTTAGTCTCTTGGCAGTTTGTGAGCAGAAAAACAGATTTTTGTTTTTTTAGTCGCTGACTCTGGGATTTAATCTAGCAACCATTTGTTAATGGGCAGATGCTAATAATACTTTCAATTTGCTGCATCTTCACCAATATCATGTGCGTTTCGTAAAAAAAAAAAATGTTCCAAGCGGTTTTATAGCGGTTTTACCTTCACCTTTACTGAAGATATATGAGATAACGCAGTTGTAACTTAGATAATTCAGATAGAACATAGCATGGTTGTACTTTGGAATCTTTCCTATTATAAAACGATAAAACACAAACAATTAGGGATCTTTTTGTCATCCTGACTGGCTTGAAGTGCTGACATCCTCAGAACCTAATCGGATCCATCTACAATCACACAGGACCCTTTCTGCTGAGCATCGCGTCAGGCAGAGACCCAGGTTGTTATGGCCTCTCGTATATCTCGGTAGAAAATGGTGCTAGGAACACCAGGGCTGTGGGTTCGATTTCCACTGGGAGCGAGCATGAAAACAAAATATGAAAACGTATGCCCTCGAAAAAACGTAATAACAAAAGTGTCAATATATAGGTGGAGTGCGTCTTTCTGTGCGGATCTGCCTCTTACTCATGCCTGCTCCACCACACAATCCCATCGACTCTACCAGTCTGTAGACTGCCTCGGTGCACTCTGCTCGTCGCACGGGAAGTGCTCCAGAAGGGGTACGTGCGAATGCGCACTATTCACGTCTCAAGAGTGATACGGAACGTGTCTGAAATGTGCTTTTGAGAGTGATGAGTCATCCTGAGGTGTGTCGCACCGCACCGGTCATATCTCCTCGGCCTCGTCAGCTACCTTAAAACGACCTTTAACATCTGCAAGCTTCCAATCAAGAGTAGTCTAGGCCGCGTGGTTGTCGACGTGAAGAGGACCACCTACTGGTTAGGATGGTCCTGCGTTTGCACTGCTCCTCCACGCCGCCCTGCTTCTTCCCAGACACCGTGAAGGGCATCTCAAAGACAAAGCGCCGGATGTTGTGGCTCTTCTCAAAGTCGGTCTTCCTGTCCACCAGCTCCTTCTCTTCCAGGAACGGAGTGACATGGGTCACCTGGATGTAGGCATACTTTGAGTCCAGATCTTTAGGGTTGATCTGTTGAAGATGAATTAACATCAAGGGACCAATCAGAACACAGAGCATGAGTGACCAGTAATAGAGATGACCAATCAACCCATTGAAAACACGAAAAAATGTCAGACGTCTAGATTAATTATGTCTTTTACCCTCCCAGAGTCTTGAATCATCTTGACATTCTCAGCGCCAAACTTGTCAGAATAGAGCTTGAGTAGCCTCTGAGATATCTCCGAAAGTGGGGTGAATTTGGGCTCTTTGTAGATGTACTCCTTTCCATCTTCATCCTCAAAGAAACCCTAGGAGGAAACCGCAAGCACACACTAGGTTTACACACTAAGTTTACAAACTAAGTTTACACACTAAGTTTACAAACTAAGGTTACAATGTATAGAACAAAGTAAAAAAAATAAAAATAAGAACCCAAATGTGAAGTTATTCATGTAAAAACAACATTCAAACCAGAATGATGATTTCAAACATCTGAGCATAACAACACACAATGAGTGAGTGAGGAGTTATGTTGTGTTGACTTTCCACTTTTCGGTGGAAATGTGATGAGGGAAAACACTAATGCAATTCTGAACCTGAAACATATTGCCAAATTCCTTATCCTTGGATCTGTTACAGTCGAAACACAAAGAAACAAGAGAACTGGTCTAGAATAAGTACTACAGGACTAATTGAAGGACAAATGCAGACAAAGCATTCATACTTTGAAACATTCTAAAAAGTTCCTCAAATGTGTAGATGGAATCCTCCCATTGAAACTTGACTAATGTGACATCTTGTTGTCAGGGTAACTAAGTCAGGCAGCAGAAGAGTCCTGAATTGGATGATCTAGGAGGGAATGGAGTGAAGCCAGTAATACCACTGACTGCACTAATAAGGACACTTCACAAGCCATAAGCTCTAGTGCAGTCAATTTACGACATTATTCACGTTCTTATTCATTTACCTCAGTCTCAGAGTCAGTAAACTGGTACTGCTACGGAGTTGTAGGTAGAGCAACAGGAAACAGAATCATAGTTATTCCAACACTACCCAGACTACAACTACAGCAGATCAGTGTTCACACTGTAACACTCCATACAGAACTAGCACCAAGACGGAACATGGTTCTGTCAGATGGAACATGGTTCTATCAAGGGGGTCCACTTCAACTTAGCAAATTGTCAAAGCAACTACTACGAAAAAGAAAAGTTACCACACTGAAAGACAAAGAACCATGTGTAGGAAGTCTTTACATCTATAAATGGAAGCAAAGAAGGAAATTCTGTGTATTACATTAAATCAGCAACATGCTATGCTGTTGTGAAAAACAGAATCAAAAGTTGGAAGGTGGTGGTGGGTTAATGTTACTGCTAAAAGCTTTAAACGGCACACTACGGCTGATGTAATGGATTACAGAAGCAGCACACCACACATGGATGTAGGCCACTTGAGAATGCTAGCAGAGCCTACTGAATAACTTACCGCTGCCTTTAAAGAGGATAAAAAGCAGAACAAAAGGATTAGAATGGATAACAAATCGTCATGGGCGTGGTTGTGCTTTTATCAATCAAAAAACCTTAGCTGCTCCAATGCTAAAATCAAGATTGATTTGTTTTAGAAAGTCCAACTGAAGATTTGCTCCAATTTGTTCCACCATTTGTGCCTTTGATTTGGGTTACATTTGCATTTTAACCATTTAACTTAGGCTCTAGTACAGAGTAACACACATATTATTCATTGCATAATTTAAATGCTTGTAGTCATTTACAATTTTATATATTTTTTATTACAGGGTGGATCAATGGTATCATGGTATCTCCACTGCAATGTGTTTGTGGTTCTGACAGCCTACCACTGGATCTCAACCGGATCTCAAGCACTAGCTCACCTGGCCAAAGAAAGCCACTCTGAAGAATGTTCCCAGCAACCTCTTGCCCGTGTGCATGACCTCTGTCACTTTGCTGTAGGCGCGATGGAGGGTGTCATACAGGTGAGCCAGTTTCTGTGAAATAAAAAAATTATAAAAAACACAAATACACTGCTAAGTGTCAGCAACTTTTGTCCATATTTTAGGTCTGCTGCTGTACCTCGAAGTCCCTACGCTTCTCATAGATTGGGATGATGAGTTTGTAGACGTCCGAGATGAGCTCATAGCGCTCAGCCTTCCACAGGCCATCAGCGCACTCCTCCAGGAGCTCCATCAGGACATCCTGTACGAGAGAGAAGCCACAATTTCATACCGACTGTGGACAACATGCAGGGGTCTCATTTCAAAACTTTCATCAACATTAGTGCATAGAACATTTTCTGGAGTATGATGGCGCTATTGTCCTTTATGTCACACAACCCAACATTAAGGGCTTCCTGGTGTGGTGAACAGGAAATGGGAAGCATATTGGTTCCTTGTTGCCTTTCAATGGCTATTGAAAGGCTAACCTGTGCAATGTCGATAAGCTATACCATGCCATTTCAGAGAATAAATTATTTAGAAATTCAAGTTGTTTGATAGTGTAGAACGTGGTCCATTTATTCATAACATTTAAACAAGGTGAAAACTCCACAATTTAGCTCCATGTTTGAAGGGGACGAGATTTAACTGAGCATATAAAAGAAGCTTTGAGTTGTGAAGCCCCCGCCCCCCTCAAAAAAAAGGACACTCAAACGAGTACCACAGCTCCTTGGCTGACCTAGCGGCAGAGAGCAACCAGCAGATAGTGTCTCACCTCGTTGAAATGGACATCCTGCATACCCACGTCCTCCATCATAGACACTTCCTCGTCAATATTAGGAGTGACAACACGGAAGGCGGAGCAGCCCTGCTTGAACATGCCTACGACCGTTAAGGAGATGGGAACAGTTAACAGACCAAACAGACCGAGGCTTTCTTAGTTCCATGGCTTGTTTTACCGGTTATACATGTGGTGGGGAAATAGTAGTTCACTCAGAAGATTCACTGGAACAAACAGGCGAAAGATCAATGTTTGTTGTCAGGGACCATAACAATGGTGTATACTTGCTTTCACAGAACTAATTCTACCCGTGGTGTTTAAAAACAGTCTGTGCACAACATGTGCGAAACAAGAACAAAGACTGACGGGCTAATTTAGCAAATCTGAGGCTGTATGTATCAAGATTCTCAGCGCGCTGAATGACGATCCGTTTTGTGTTATAGATCACACTACTACCACTGACAAACTAATGACTAGCTATCGTTTCATTAACGTTACATTGCGCTGACCATTCAACAACCCTTTCTGAAGTGCTCCTGCCTCCAAAATAGAAAGTGGCACCGTGGAATCAGCAACATCTCTGCCACTGACGGCACACGCACCTTTTCTCCGAAGGTACTCGGCCACGAGCGCGGCCACATGCACGTAACACATGGCTGCCTGTGAACAACAGAGAAAAATCACAGACACCTCAGGACATTGACGTTACCAGATCTGAACTCATCACCTCATCACAACCCATGCAGACATTCAACCACAAACAAGCCCCCGAATTACTCCACCTTCCTTAACCTTCCAAAACACCAATGGGTCTACTTGTATTTCTGTATGTTCGGCCCATACTCCAGACTGATACAGACCTCAGACAGGTCCCCGTTCTTCACGTGGATCCGGGCCATGCTGTCCAACCAGGTCTTGCGTAGCTCGGGTGTGGAGGCGTATGACTTGGCCAGGCTGTACTGCAGGTCCACCAGCATCTCTGGGTCCCTCTCATGCTCCTTCATCTGAGCTGTGGCCATTAACACTGTCCGGATCCGCTTGGTCAGGTCCTTCACATCTGACGGAAACGCTGTGTTCTGTCCAGTAGAATGCAGCAGATCATTTAAGTGGTCCAAATTTGACTGTCCTGTGTTTCAAATGATGTGCTCAATTGAGAGGTAACCTCTGGATTTTGGCCTTTTGCCTAACTCCGCAGATTCAGATGGACTTGTGGACAACAGTTTTATGTATCTGCACGCATAAATGGCTCACAAGTGCTAGTACAGTTGACAATTGTACAACTGTACCGTATCTGCTAACATAAAAGTGCACACTGTGAACATGCAGTCATTGCGCTTACTTGAATTAGCATTGGGTTACTAACCTAACTCCATCTTCCTTCAAACCGGGCATGGAAAAGGTATCCATGAGGTAATTTCATTCTGGGGCAAAGGCCTCACTGACAAAACCTGAAGTATCCCTCTAAAGACCAAGCAATATGACATGGGGTTTCAATGGGAATATAACCTCTGACCTTGATGGTCTTGTCACTGTTGGCACAGTTGTTGATGATGGACAGGGACTGCTGGAAACGTGTCCCTCCGATGCCGATGACGTCGGCGATCAGCTGACTGACCGCGATCACCACCTGGGTCCAGTGGCAGGAGACACACATGGTAATAACCGTCAACCAAACCCACCTTCCAGGGAGATTCTGAGGACTAACATATGAGCGTGACAAGGGGAAACCCTCTCTATTACCTGTAAGTGAGTGCGAACGAAGGACTTGCGTCCCGTGTAGTCGAAGTTACTCTTCATGAGGAAGTAGAGCAGGTGGGCGGCGTCGCTGCGGATGGAGCTCAGCTTTGAGTTGCAGCATTTCAGGATCTCATAGCAGAACGAGGCACACATGTCCGCACGACCCTCAAAAAACGTACAGGGGAACTGAAAAAACACACCGGTGGTGGCAATTAGACCCCCAGCACATGTAGGAGAGGGACATTTTGGCGAAGAGTTAAGAACCAATGGCTTCTTTACTTTGTAGATGAAAGTTCGCAGCGAGGTGAAAACCTGCTTCAGGGCCGTCTCTGATTGGTTGATCTGCAGGAAGCAGAGGTGCACCTCAAACACCTTCTTCATTAGCGGGTTGTGCCCATGGTCATAACAGAGCTGGGTCTGAGGACATACAAGGACAGACAGTAAGCACCTTCATAAGTCAGGGAAAAAAAACAGGTAAACTTTTTCAAATACATTTCGGTAGACAAGAAGGCCATGTTTTTTGTCAGTGATTGGTAAGGCACAGCTGAATTGAGAGTTTAGTTTATTAAATTAAAATCATACTTTACGATATTTTGTATGTTTTCAAAACATTTATGTTTTATTGGATGGAGACTGACTGAGGAGATATTTTGCTTGACCGCGACGACCCGTATAACCAATAATGACACAACGCTGTGGTTACTTTATAAAAGCTAAGGGCTGTTCGTTCTGGTCGGGAGTGTACCTTGAATCCCATAATGAAGATGCTGAGGGTGTCCAGCACAGTCAGGCAAACTTCAGTGGCGATGTTGGCCTCCAGGACCGACTGGTTCAACACGTCAGCATCCGAGTGACTATAGGCTGCAGGGGACAAACCACACATGCTGTAGTTCTTTCAAATCACAGACCACCTGTCTGCCCCTTCTGTCGCACCCTAATCCCCCGTACAGTGGCCTACTTTTGACCAGGGCCATAGGGCTCTATTCAATGGCAGGGAACTATACAGGGAATAGGATGCCATTTGGAACACAAGCTCTGAGTCAGCGGTTGTGATTAATCAGTTGAATACAGTCAGAGAGTAATCATTAGAATGAATGAAACCATTTAAAAGGAAATAATGTTTAATCGAGCTCAGCGGTATGGATATAATGAAATGAACTAGAAAGGGAACAGAAATGAAGCATCCAGAGGGATGAGGGTTTTAAAGGGCTCATTCTCAGCTAACATGGCATGCTCTTAATTCCACCAAATGAACACAGCTGATAATAAATAGTCTGCAAGCTGCCTGCTTTTCACCTGATACATTCTTACCATGGTCTACAGATATTCCAAGAACACTTGAAATCTTTCTTACACTGAAAACACAAAGAAATTCACTTCATTAAAGGGAATGAGGCAACAGACTTACCGTCTACTATGGAGCTGAACCTTTTTTTTGTTTTGTTGTGAAGTGTAACCTTACACAGTGTAATGTTACACAGTTGCACTTGGCCTCAAATAAATAGCATTGCTTTGACACATATCCGGTGACAAGTGACCCGGGGGGGGGGGTCCCTCAAGGATAAAACCCTTCCATTTTTGAACACCAAAAACTACGACTTCCACGGAGAAACCCACGAAGGTCTCTGGAATCGGTTGACTTTAGACTTGGGTTTGGGCACACATGACGCTAACGAAGAGGATGACGACAATGACAAAGAGCATGAGGTGGCTGGCGGTTGAGGAGCGAGAGAGCCTTGGATGTTCAGGGGCACTTACTGTGGTTAAATGTGTATGAGTTATCCAGGCTGCTGAGCTGCTGTAAGCGGGCATGCATCATTCCCGCCCTGTTACGGGACACAGGCAGAGTCTGAGACTTCCGCTCATGTGGTGCTATGGGTCCCACCCCTTCCTGGTTCCTGATGAGGAAACAGGACAGTGTTAGACCAGTGGCCCACTACCAGCCAGGCCTGGGTTAGTCAAGCAGGTTAGAATGGATATCACACAAACCTTACTGTTCTACTGATTTCAAAATTTAAGGAAATACTGCATAGCATGGTAGCCAGATACGTTTTGGTTTCAACTAGTAAGTTATTTACTGATCATTTTCGTAATCGTCAGCTGACTGCCAGGCTAAGCTCGTCTCCAGACTTTTGTGCATTTGGGTGGACGTGTCTGTAAACAAGATTTAACTTGGGCTAAAGTGCTTGTTGAAATTGGGCTAAAGTGCACCCGTAAGCGTGTTTACCCAAATTAATTAATAGTCTGTTTTCTTACAGTCTTAATTCCGTGTTGATAAGTAAAGCTTAAAAGTTGAGGCTATCAGGTGAAACGGGATTTACATGCATTCTACCAGACATTGCTACACCAACATTACAGCAGTTAGCAGCAGCAAAAGCCAATGCATGCACATGAAAATGAGAGAGACAAAATACACATGAAAGCTCAGAATAAAGTTGTGTGGCGGTAATACTCCAAATAAAGAGACGTTCAATCAGAGAACAGAAGACATGCTTTTAGTATAATAGAGTTTCCACCTCTTGTCTTACCCAAGTAGGAGGGGGTGGGAGCCATGTTTTAAAAAAAACTATATTAATCTTGCCAGCAGTTAAATGAATAGAAGAACAGAGAGAGTGTTGTTGGGTTAGAGAGAGTAGAATGTGTGCCAGAGTCCAAAGACAAATATGAGCGTACTGTTTGGTGGTGCTTATAGTGTGTTTATACTGTATGTTATAGTGTTCCAGAGCTTTTCATTTAAACACAAAGTGTTAATAATCCTGACCAAACCAAACCACAGATAAGTACTGTTTCAGATCTATCACTAGAGATATCAGTCACTGATTGTCATTTACATTATCCCAGGTGTTCCCAGAAAAACAATATCCATTCTTACGCCTTAAAATATTACACAAAGATATCAAACACAATGCAGTGTTTAATGAACCTGAAATGGCTTGGCCAACATTCACACGTACATCAACATTTGCAGCACAATGTTATCAACAATACTGTAATACAACAAACAATTGGTCTTATCTACAGATTTTCCATAAAAGCTCCATACTCCTACTAATTCAACCATTCTGACAACAACATTACCTTGCGATGTATCTCTTTCCCATGTATCTGAATTGGTGGAGACAAACCCTGGAAAAAAAAACAGGTTGTGAGACCGTCGTTGTCAGTCAATGTGGTTCTTAGAGGATGATGAAGTCAGTTGTTCCTTTAGGGCCCCTGCCTGGGTGAACTTGACGAGAGTCATGTGACCACAGGTAAATTTGACTTCTGTGGAACTATAGATTTAGTTGGTACAGTGAATAAAAAAAGGTTGGATCAAGTACTGGTTCAAGGAACCTACATAGTAAATTTAAGGTTGAGTTTGACTATCTTATGGAACCTATACAGTAATTGGTAAAATGTAGCATCAGGGAAGTAACAATGTGGTCAAGCTGAATGTCAAATAATCGCTTACTCGACAAGTGTGAAGAAGTCCATAAGCTCTGCAGATGAGGCCTTGTTCCAGTATGTGAACAGGGCATCTGAAAGAGGAGTGGATGTTAATGGCTTTGTATCACTTGGCATCCTTTTTGTTCTAGTGTTGTACTTATGATAGTAGCCCCATTGATTCTGGTCAAAAACTGGTTTGTTCTCTCAAAAACTGAGATTTCACAAAATATCCTCTTAGATCACGGAGATTACTACTCATTGATTTAATGTACTGTATATATTGTTATGTGACACTGTGGATTTTACCAAAATGTTCTACAATATAATAAACCTTAAACACAAAAACACACGGGACACATAGTAATCAAAATCTGAGGTGAAAATACTTTGTTTTTAAAATACGAAACCTTTTCAAAACTAGACATCTTAGACCTCAAAATGATAGATGAAATTTGGAAATGCATCAAGGATTTGTGACTCTATTAGAGACAGACTTGCTAAAATAGTTTTGTGAAAATTGCCCAACAATATATGTACTCTACTGTCTTTGAAGACTCAGTTCTTATGAAACTATCAATCAATCAAATCGATACTAAAGGTTGTAGAAAAGATTTCTGACTAAAACCTAAAATAAAGTACATGAGGCGTTGATGATGGAGGCGAGGTCTTACCCTCCGACATGCTCTTGAGGACGTGTAGGAAGCACATGAGCAGGCTCTTAATCTCAGACTGATCCAGCTTATCGCAACGAAGCAGGCTGCTCCCCAGAGTTGAGGCTGGCTGGTTCTAAGGGCCAAGACACACTGATCAGAGATCAGTTGGAGAACACTACAACACACACGCTTGTCCTCAACAGCTCAATTCTATACACAGCATGAAGCCATTGGGAGATGTGTGCTGTCTGTCCAATTACTGTATGTGGTGACTGAAATACATTAGTCGTCAACCTCAACTTAATGTATGGGAGCTGTACGAGTTATTTTACGGCAAGCAAGTTAGGAAAAAGAAGCCGTGAACAAATAAATAAAATGTGAAAATTAATGAGCAAACACTCATTAGAGCAAAACCTTAACACTGATATGATTATGAAATACTTTCTCCAGTCATCATTAGCTTGACTGTCACATCACACCCTCATGAAATGTTATGCATACCATATGTATCACTGTCTTCGTACGGTACCTGTCTGTTCATGTTATGTTTTGTCTGGAAGACTAGCTGCTGCGTTTGGCCACAGCAAAATCGGATCCCAAATTCCTCCTTTACGGGTTAGTGATGAGCCAATGACTCTGATGAGGCAGTATGACCAAACTATTGGAGTCAGTCACCTTGGCCCTTAAAGGCTTTGTATCCGGGTGAGATAGATCAACTCTAGGTGTCGGGCCAAATCACAAAAACTCTCCAAGCCGGGACAGACAGAACGGTGCAGGAACCAACAAAGCAATGTAGTAGTAGCACTAACAGAGTGTGGGTTTGGCAGAACACAGCATCTTCCTCTGCCAGCGGTGAGTTAGTCTAGACCAGAACTCCTAACTATGGACGACCTCATGGAAACAATGAAGCCACGTCTTTGCTTCGGGGTGCTGAAAGAAACAGCTGCTGCTAAACTTAGCTGCCCCAAATAAGTCTGAGAAGTGAACTGATTAAGGAAGGCCATGATTTGTGTTAACTCTTTATAAAAGAGATGTAGAATTGGCAGTAGCTCAAATGGTTTTTGAATAATGTCTTCAATTTAAGCAGATATTACTTATTCATGTATTTCTTTCCCTTTCTGTCTGTGTATTTCGGCCTTCAGTATCATTTATAAAGAAAACTGAACAAAAATAGTCAAGAGCAAACCGTCACAAAGAGAATGAAGAGTCTCTCTTAAAGACCGAGTTAAGAGTCACACAACACAGATGATAGAGATGTGAAAGGGAGGTGCTCCAGAAGGATGCATGCTCCAGAGGTGTCTCTGCTACAGAAGACCACATGAAGACCTACACTATTTGTACTTCATGTCACCAGAGATGACCTTGCGTGTCATCGTCCCGGCAAAGAAAGGAGCTCAGCAAAGACAAAAACACACCCCCCCCCCCCCGGATGGGACACTCCTGACAGGAAGAGGAAGAGACGGGGTAGGTGGAGGTGTATTGTCAATCAGTACTTGGAGTGGAGTGGTGGCGTGATGTGGGACATGATGCCCTGAGACACTGGGGACACTGAGCAGGGAAAAGTCCATGGTGGCGCGTTTGGAGTGGCCTGACAGCGCCGAGTCCTCGGGCTCGGAAAACAAGCGCAGCACGTAGGCAGAGTGTCTCCGCCTGAAATTCTCTTTCTCCTGGCAGCGGGGGGTGGAGGAATCAACGGTACAGGGAGAATTAACAGGTGAGGAACCACCTACCTGTCACCGGAATATAACACATGCTCCACCTCTCCTGTCTGTCTGACAGCTACATACAATGATGCACGAAACATAATCAACCTGATCTGAGGCCGAAATCTGGCCCAGTGCAAAGGGTAATCCCCTGCCGAAACATCTGTGTTCTAAACAGACCGATGGACACCACATCCCTTTAGGTCATTACGACCAGTCTGTTGGTCAAACAGATCTCAGCTTGCATTTATTTGACGAGAGACAATACTACCACTATACTACCACTACTAGAAATCATCATCATCATCATCATCATCACCTCTAAATAAGACTCCAATACAGTGGCCTAGGTTAGATTTACTTGATCGCTACCTTCTCCAGAGAGTTGGGCTTGTCGATGCTCTTCTCAGGAAGGCTGTTTCCAGAGTCTGTGCTGATTAAAGATCCCCGGGAGTCAGCATGGCGGACAGAGTTAATATTGGGGGTGGAGGACGCGTGGGGGGAGGCTGGAACACAAGAGACACGAGCGCGGTTAAAACAACCAACTCGGCGTGTCCCTCTGTGGCCAGGTGAGGTAACGTGTTAGAATGTCGTTGCCGAGAGCAGAGCGAATCTCACCAGTGCCAGAGATGACTCCGAACACGTCCTTGTGTAAACTGTTGTCTAACAAAGTACTGGACCTGGGGGGTGTCATTATCATGGAGTTACCAACGAGTGGGTCATCTCTCCCATTCTAAAAAGGAAATTAACCGTTAGTACAGTCAAGCGTTTACAGGTGGGTTTTTGAATTGCGGCGGTTGTCAGCCACCAGGTGGCAGTCTTACATTGTTAGAGTGGTTGATGGGGAATGGGGACACTTCCTTCACATTGAGCCTATGGACGTTCTCCTGTAGCAGACCAAACAGGGGCAGATAGAGGGTGGCCAGCCGAGCCTGCTGGCTCTGGAATAGAGATTGTATGATTAAATCCACTTCATTGTGCCTCGTCAGAATTGTCTAGGTGTCTCCAGAGCAAAGGGACAGGGAGGATCGACTAACCTTGGATGTGTAGCGGTCATCAAAGGTATGCTTGACCATCAGGTTCTTGAGCACGTGGATGGATATCTGCCGGATCTCCCGGAACTCCTGCAAGGCTGCGCCCACTTCCCGCAGCAGCAGTCCAACCAGGAAGTGGTTTTTACAGAAGTCATCTGTTAGCGAGTAGTCCAACTGAAGATCTGGGAGGAAGGCAAACAGGGGACGAGGCTTAAAGGTTTGGGACGTTTTGCAACTATCTGCTAAGATATAAAAGAACCTCACACCATAATCTCTGAGCTAATGATTGGAGACAACGTCTGACTTTAAACAGTCTGGTTCAGTCTGAATGATGATGAAAACGTTATTACTAATGGAGGTTGAAATCAGGTCGCCAAAACTACAACGCTGAGAAATGTTTCAACCAAGTATTCAAAGAAACCCTCAGAGAAACAACCATTAGCGCGCTGCAAATCTACAGAGCACAGTGGATTACTACATCATTTTCATTTCATGTACATAATAATTGATTAAAGAATGAAAAGGATTACCATCTTAAATATTACAGGACAAAATCAGTTGTACAACCCAGTTATTACCAGTCAAAATGTACAGGGGTCAGGTACCAGGCAGTGAATAAACAGATTCAGTTAGTAAGCAAGGCGGTTGATATGGGTTAACAATTGACAAAAACATATAGCTTTACAGAAATTCTAATGAAATCACAACTGAAGCGACACATAATGTGTACTGAAATGGAGGTTATAAATGTCCACTGTTTTTTTTTTTTCTTCATACAACTTGTAATTAGTTTACATGCAAATTCAAACACCTGTGCAGCCTGACTTTAAATGGGGGAAAAAAGAGAAAGGAAAACATCTGACTGAAAATATCTGAGTCGCACAATCCAAACCTTAGCCAAGCCTGCTAAACACCATAGTAAATTAACAATGCTTGCGTCATAAAATTATATAAAGCTCCACACACGCGCACACCTTCTCACACGCACATGGGCAATTTAGAGTTTATGTGTATGAAGGTAAATCATAAATACTAAAGAATTAGTCATGATCGTATGCAATGGTGCTTTTGAGTCGCTGATTGACTTCAGCTGATCAATTAGATTATTTGGCCCATGTAACCATAACTGAAAGGTTGGATCAATGTCTTATTTTCTGACAGGACACACAAGCAGCACTCCGTGCACCTACCTACAGGAGTATCGTATGACTCCATGTTGGGAGAAAGTAAAGCTAATTGGCAAAAGAGAGAAGAGGAACACAAAGCGGAAACACACAAATGAGCTCTATTCAAAACAAAGACACCTGGAATAGAGAGATAACATTAGAACAGAATATATTCTAGTACTTTTTAGGACATTCGGGTGACTCTGGCCTATCAAAACATAGACAGTGCAGGTACTGTAATTGAGTTTGATGACATTCTACTGGAGAGGCAATGTCTTCCACTATCTGCCAAAACACGTTGCACATTAAAATAGACAGAAGCCTTCAACTTTAGCGGACAGCGTTCCGCAGTTTTCTACTGTAAAAATAGTTCAGTTCAAAAGAAACTCCTCATAAGACCAGTACATTTTACTTTCTCCAAAGGATAGAAATGTGCCCACCTTGGAATCTCTGTATTCTCCCTTTTCCAAAAGGCATTGGTAGATTCAAGGGGATGTAGTGCTCGTGGTTGCATACGACACGCAGAAACTCAAACTTGAACTCAAACAAAGTCTGAAAACATGATGGCGGCAACACATGTTTACTAAGATATGGTAGATGAAACATCAACACATTCCAATTACTTCCTCATAATCATTACTGTTATGATGACTACCTTGGGGTCCCCGGGCATAAAACAATGGATGTAGTTGTTGATCTGTTTGAAGACAAAGCCTCTGTCCATTAAGGTGAAACATCTCTGTGGACACAGAGAGGACATTTGATTTGACCAGAGAACAGATCAGTAGAGAACCAAACAATATTCATCATGTTTTTAACCTCTGTTTAAAATTAATAATATATTGGTATGACTCGGGGAAAAAACTATGAGAACTAAATGTGCCATCTAGCCAATGAAATGGCACACAACTGACCTTGATGAAGACTGCCAGGCTGTGGTTGGCGTTCCGGGCTGCGTCCAGGTTGTCTTTGTACTTCTGGGTGATGTGGGGCATCATCATGTTGACCAGTGTCTCCACAGTGTGGTGAAAGCCAGCAGAGAAACGCTGGTTCCTAGACAGCTGAGAAACACATTTAAACACTTAAACACTTTTTCGGTCAGAATTCTTAAAATCAGAGTTGTTTGTAGGGACAGAGGGGTTAATGGGTTGTTCAGGTTAGAGATGCTCTTATGGCCAACGATGTTGTGTTCTAAAGGTCTGAGGCTAAATATGGTCAGAGGTGTTCTAACTGTAAAAGGATAAATACGTCAGAGTTGCTTGTTGTTTTAATGGTCATAACTGTCACTGTCAGAGCTATAACTTTCTAATAGATCTTTTATTGAATTTAGGGATAGAATTACAGAAGCGCCCACAGGACAACATGTGAAAGTAATACAAAGCAATTTCACTTTGACCACACTTCCAACAACACATTTGGGTTGTGTTTCTGAGCCCGCCACAGCCTCTCCCAGAGAGACCATCCCAGAGAGACCATCCCAGGGAGCAGCCACAGGATCACAGGCTGGGGGGGACCCCTTAATGGAGGCTCAGTTTCCTCTGTTTAGTGACGGACACCCCTGAGAGACACCGTTTGGTTTCTACAGCAACGGTCTGATTACACAGGGACGTGCCAGGGAGGAAAGTCGCTCCTATGGTTGGTTAGGGGAGAGTGCTGTGGACAGCACTGAGGCAGGGGTTAGTTACAAGACATGGCTGGGCTTCATTCTGCGGTAGGACTGTGGCGGCCCACAAGGATACCCCCATTAGTGGCTGCAACCGATAAAAAAAAAGAAATGATCTTGTTTAGTCAAGTGTCTAGTAACACTTACCTTGACTTTACCACTCTCAATCAAGTACTGGGCCATGGACTTCACTAAGGCTTCGAAGAAATACCAGGAGTACTATAACACAGAAGTACAACATTTTCTTCAGAAGTACAAAGGCAAACGTGATGTAAAAGGCCCAGATAAAGACTTTGACAGAAATCCTGTACTCTCACTATTCACTACCTTTAGCAGCTTGTTGCTGGTGAGGAAGTCTGTTGAAGGCTTTAGAATTGCAGTCATGGCTTTGGCCAGCTCCTCGTGCACTGTTCTCGCGGTCGCGGATGTGTACGGCTCGGTCTTAAACACATACTGAGCCAGGCAGAGAGAGAAAACTACATCAGCCACCACTACAGAACAGGACACTGCGCCGTGCGCTAACTTGACCACCAACACAGCTCACCTTTACGTACGATCGCAGGTAGTGCTCCAACCCCTCTTCATGGCACTGGGCTACAATGTGAATCATGACTCTGAAAGGTGGAACCAACAGGTTAAAAGTGACATTACCGGTTTTATTTATTTATGACGTCATGCGGTCTATCAATGCGGCACCCTGTTGCAAGGAGGGCCCTGGTCAAGTCAGTGCTCTACATAGGGGATAAGGTGGCATTTGGGAGCCTGGCTGACCTGGTGACGTTGACCGCCACCTCCTCATGGGTGGCACTGGTCAACACGCGAAACAGCTGGTTGAGCGTAGTGGGCAAGAACTTGATCATAACATGACTCTCCATTGCATGAAGACTCTGAGGGGAGAAGAGGGCAGATATTAAAGGGATTTTAGAGTCGTTTGTGTGGTCCAATCAAAATCATGCATTACTAAAGCAGAATTGGCTGGGTTTTCACATTGCCATGTTGCAGGGCTGTTGTTGGAAAAGAAATACCCCGGGCCAGGTAATTGGCGAATCATCTCTCAGCCTGGCAGACAGGGTTAACTGCGTTAACAGCACAGAGTTATGTTAAAACGAAAGTGAAGTAGCGAAGAATAACAGGACACACCTGAAAAAAGCACAGGTTAATCACAGACATATTAACCAGTTCCTGGAGCCAGGCGGAGCAGAGCATCTGTGAACTACTACATACAGGGGTCTAACCCAACCACGGCCCGACAAGTCATTAGGCAACCGGCCAGTGAAAGTCTCTCTGCTACACCTGACCTTGTGTGAACCTCTCACCATTGTGTGGACTGCTGTGGTCATGTTGATGTCCATGGGGGACGGACGGACCACAATGGATGGAGTGCCCGTGGTTCTGAGCTGAGGGTTAGGCTAGCATTGTCCCATCCAGGCCTGCCTAAACAAGCACTCATTTCTAAACATCCTCAGGAAATTAGACATCCTGATGGATAGCAGAGGGAATCATGGGCGACATGTCTCGGAGATAAGAGAGAGAGAGAGAGAGATGGAGCAAGAGTGAGAAAGTGTGAGCGAGAGAAACAAAGAGAGAGACAAGGGATGGGAAAATAACTTCTATCTTAATTGAGCTTGTTGGTGCCCAAGCCACCACTAGGTGTCTCCAGAGTATGGCCAGGCAAGAAAACCCATTTGGATCACTAACTCCTCAACCACAGGACACACTGGCTAACTGCACCACCCTCACATGGGACACAGGTGCCATTTTTCATCCAGCACTCATGACAGAGGGGCCACAGTTTTCCCCTTTACCTTTAGGTACTTGACCAGCTCTCCCCCTGCCACCTGGGCTGCTGGCTCTGTGCTCTGACAGTGGGCAAAGAAATTGTGCAAATGTTGATCCTACAGAAGGAACAAAAGATGTTAAACAAAGAAATCTGTTCAGAAAATGACGATGTCATTAATATGAAAAGATATGCGTAAAGTTCTGTCACTTAACTAATCTGTCAACTGAAACCTACCTGACTGTACACTGTGGACACCAGGTGAGTGGACACTTTAAACAGAGGTTTGCCTCCATCCACCCATTTGATTTCAGGATGCTGCTACAAGACACACAATAACTGTGGTTACCACACTGATAAGGTTTTAGATCGACCCACATTTAAACGGCATTTAACGTACTGTAGGTCCTTCCAATGCAATGCTCGAAAAAGGAGTGAAGCAGAAGATCTGATTGAAACCTTATCTGCAGTCATCTCTAATTCACAGACCGTGCACTAGACACAAAGTCTGTGGCTCCCAGAAGGCATTCCTCCTCTACTTTCTTTCAAGACCACTTGCAAGTCAGATTTGACTAATATAAAATTACCGGGTGGTTTTCAATCCAGTTCCTTTAAACCCATTATGTTTTTTTCAGATTTGTGGTGATGAAGTGGGGAAAAATTGTGTTTGTGTTGTGTTTTTTCTGTCTCTGTGTGTTTGTGTGGAGAACCATACCTTGCTGACCCCTTCCTGACAGCTGAGGTAGCCAGCGGCCAGGTTGGCAGCCACAGGGATGTGGCTCTCGTTCATGATCACTCGGCCGTCTTTCAGTAGAGGGAGCCAAGCATAACCCACTGGGGACAGACGGGACAGGATTGTCAGCAACCTCACAGAAATAATCACACCCAACGGTGACTCAGCATAGGCAAAAATCAGCTAACATTATACTGGGGAGACCAATCAGCAAACAGAACAGGGGGGTATATAATTCCTTTGGATGGCTTGAGACCTGTTCTATAACAATGTATTGAGGAGCTTTTGGATCCGTACTGTATGGGTCTGTATTCTAAGTCTGGGTCTATTACATATGGGTCTGTGTTCTAGGTCTGGGTCTATAACATATGGGTCTGTGTTCTAGGTCTGGGTCTATAACATATGGGTCTGTGTTCTAGGTCTGGATCTATAAAATATGGGTCTGTATTCTAGGTCTGGGTCTATAACATATGGGTCTGTATTCTAGGTCTGGGTCTATAACATATGGGTCTGTATTCTAGGTCTATAACATATGGGTCTGTATTCTAGGTCTATAACATATGGGTCTGTATTCTAGGTCTATAACATATGGGTCTGTATTCTAGGTCTGGGTCTATAACATATGGGTCTGTATTCTAGGTCTGGGTCTATAACATATGGGTCTGTATTCTAGGTCTGGGTGTGTACCTTGTGTCTCCACCATGTCTCTCTTCTTGGTGCTGGCCTTGCTGTTGCTGTCACAGCTGATGTGATAGAAGGTAAACAGCAGATGGTGTTTCTCATTGAGCTGGGTGGGCAGCTCCATCTTAAACTGTGTGACAGGAATCAAAACACACACCCTCAGGGTCAGCACATAGACATGCAGCCCTGTATCCTCTGTCCATTAATCAAGCCTAGCCGTCAGGATTGGCCTGTTCCAACAACTTACCTCGTCATAAAACTCTGGGCTGTGCTGGTGATGTAATACTGCAGCAAAGGCAGTTTTGGTAAACAGGGGACCTCCTGGTCGACCATAGATGCACTGTGGGTAATAATAAGTGTGTTTACTCCCTGAGCGAAGGCTGTTCCTCCACTACCACACTGTGGGCTCTGCAAAGATGAGACCGAGCTTACTTTGAGCGAGACAGCATCCTCCTCGTCAGAGTCCTTGAACTCGATGCAGACAGCTATGTTTCGAGCCTGAGGGCAAAGCACACAGAACACAGCCAACCAAGTTGGAGATGCTAACATGTTTCGGCTGTAGAGTTTTGAGCAGAGTTTCCCTCAGATACAGAAGGCATGATGACGAGTACCTTTGCACTACTATGTGTTCATTTTAACGACGTAGCGCCAGAATAGACAGGTTTAGCAATGTACAGATTTGTAACTGTGCTATAAATGTACACTCATACATTGAATTATACTGCAAAATGTCAAGTCAACGTTCGAGACTATACCTTTGTGAAGGATTTTTGGCTGTCGTATTTCAGGTGCTTCGGATATACATAGAGGTGATTGTTGTAGGTGGTGAAGGGCTGGGAGCACTTGGCTATGTAGGGAACAAACTCCTCCACTTCAAAGAAGATTTTGGTCTTCTCACTGCTCTCAAAAGTCTTCACAGGAATGTAGGACGAGGTAACACAATCTACAAAGACAGGAGGAAATAAAAAGCAGACAGATAGAAGACCAATATGATGGGAAGCTTTCATGTTCCCAATGGGTGTTGGCTTTGGAGGGCTTACTTGTCAAATCAGGGGCAACATTGTCAATGGTAACGTCTAGGTTTCCTAAGATTACAGGGAGCTTGGCCATCTTCTCTGGCCTAAAGAGGAGAAGCAAAAATAAACAGCGGTTAATGCCTTTGTTATCATCTACCTAGGAGGACATGATGGAAAACAGGCAAAATGCCTGGAAAGGACCATGTGAACAGTCAAACTGAAGAGAAGAACCAAATATTTGTAAAGGTGAGAAAACATCTGCGGCACAGGCTTTCATTGTCAAAGGGAATCTCTCAATCTAGTCTATTTAGCCAAGAGCGCTGTATTTGGGACTCAGCTTCCCTGTGGTTTTACCACTTAAATCATTCAGACTAAGCATGATTCAATTCAATATTATCCATATGGTAAGATGTGCTTCTAGAATAAACCATAGTTAGCACAGACAGCAGTTGAAGTTAAATTACTTACTTTCTGAAGTCAGCCAGCAGTTTGAACATGTCATCACTGGACAGCTTGTTGCTGTCCTGTCTATAGATGGCAGAGAATCTAGCACTTTTGTCCAGTGTCCCCGATGCATCTTTGAATAGAGGCCTGGGAGGAAAAGCAGACAAATAAAAACAGCTATGGTTAGCAGTGGTTCACTTTACAAAGCTCTGCTGATGTTCCTGTCAGGGTTTTTCCACCAGTCTAATCTAGGCCTTCAGCGCTCTCACACTTCCTGCATGAGCTGATCGCTAACAGGAGCGGAGTACGCAGTATTTCCCTTTGGAAAGTCACACCGTATCCTGTGACACCTTTCTTCTCTTTCCAGGCACCATGGATACTGGGTGCTTGTTTCTACAACTCATTGATGTGTAATATTTTTACCAGTGTCAGAAAAGACAAAAAACAGACCGGAAATTATTGTGCCTGGGAATAATCTTGGTGCTACTATTGCATTTTATTTGTTCCTTTCAAGTGATGCCATATGTAGCAAACGCTATTTAAGCATTTAGCAGATTTTTTTTTTTAAATGAAAAGAGTTTCTCAAATAATGTATTGATATCATGTAGGGTAATGCGTTTGGACATGGGCTTATACAACAGAAACATCAGTTCGGGTTAGATCAGTCCCCAGACGGTACCTGGCAGCCCATGCAAACGGCATCCTGTAATGACCCAACCGGCTGCAGGCCATCTTGGCATTTTTCAGGACCTTCTGTGCCACCTGGTGGGAAAGATCAAAAGAGTGAGTGGTAGCCATAGAGATGGATGGATGAGATGGATGAGAACACCACATGGATGAATTCCGGTTTTGGCAGAAGCGTCGCCATTAAAGGCTTTAACCGGGAGCAGTCAACTGGATCAAATTCAGCCATGACATGTCAGAACATGGTCAGGACGGATCAGCCACTGAATAACACCACCGCGCACCAAACATTCTGGAGATTTCTTTAACGGGGCTGCCCATGCGTCTGCAGATGCCTTGACGGTAACAGTATAGCAACGTTTCTTCTACCCATCTCCGTTTCAGAGCCACGCTGGTCAAACAACACAGACAGGGCTGATGGTCAGCATTTCAGCCTCTCAGCATATCCTACTGAGTTCGGTCTGAGGCTTGCCAATCTCTGTGCATGCACGCCCAACACACACATGTGCACTCACACCAACACCCTGAAAATAGTCCCTAATGCATTTTAGATTTTCTCTCTTGAATCCAATTACTGCTCATTTTACCCTCTTAAGAGATCATGACCAGATTTGTACAGCCAAAACCAATGCTTGTGTAGTGTTATTGTACAGGCCAGCACTCATGACATGAACCATTTTATCGTTTATCATGTGGACTAATCTAAGGGAATTTGCTGAGCATGGGGGAATTTAGTATTTTAGCAATTTAGTATTTTTCTGATAGCGAGGACTGGTACAAAGCATACTTTGGTTGAGTCTGAGCTCTTCATGTAGGGTTCAGCGCAGTGGGTGATTCCTCCCTGGAGGACCTTCTCAATGCGAGCTACCAGGAAGATATCCGGGTGGGGACATGTTACAGAGAACACTCCCTGTGGAGAGAGAAACAGCGTGAGGGAAACCTCACAATCTAAATGGTCCGTTAACATTTTTAGGGGTTCAACAGTTTACTCAGGGTAAAACTGAGACCTAAATCATGAGTGGCATTGTCGTAATCATTTTAATCATTGTTAAAATAATTTTTATTATTGTTATAATCATTCTGAGATTAACTTGTGAAAACATTTTGTAGAGATTCATATCTCGTCACCTGTCTGGGGTACTGCATCGCCCCTTCAGGCAGACCGTGGACCCCCCTCTGGGCCCCCAGCACAGCCTCCCCGCCCCCGTTCATATACTGGCTGTTGGGATTGGCCACCAGCTGCCTGACGGACGGGTGGTTCAGGTCCACATGAAAGTCGGATGAGATCTTCCTACTGTTCTGGATGTCAAACAGTGACAGGGTCACATAGAAGGGCTCTACCTGGAAATGGAGTTACGAAAGGATCTTAGTCTGTAACGGACTCAATAAACAGTGCCGTAGATAGGACACTTAACTACTACTATGTAACAGAGAGAACAATGCAGTAGTGACAATATGTTCATGCAGTCTGTATCTCTGTCATTTGGTCCATGTCCCTGTCAGTTGGTCTGTATTTTGGTCTTTGACAGGTTGTCTGTATCTGTCAGATGGTCTCTGTTTCTGTCTCTGAGAGGTTGTCTGTATCTCTGTCAGTTGGTCTGTATTTCTGTCTGACAGGTTGTCTGGATCTCTGTCAGGTGGTCTGTATTTCTGTCTGACAGGTTGTCTGTATCTCTGTCAGGTGGTCTGTATCTCTGTCAGGTAGTCTGTATCTCTGTGTCAGCTGGTCTGTATCTCTGTCAGGTGGTCTGTATCTCTGTCAGGTGGTCTGTATCTCTGTCAGGTGGTCTGTATCTCTGTCAGGTGGTCTGTATCTCTGTCTGACAGGTTGTCTGAATCTCTGTCAGGTGGTCTGTTTTCTGTGTCAGGAGGTCTGTATCTCTGTCAAGTGGTCTGTTTTCTGTGTCTGGTGGTCAGTGTCGGTCAGGTGGTCTGTGTGTCTGTCAGTTGGTCTGTATTTCTGTCTGAGAGGCTGTCTGTATCTCTGTCAGTTTGTCTGTATTTTTGCCCAACAGCTAGTCTCTTTGTCCTTGTCAGGTGGTCTGTGTATCTGTCTGTAAAGTGGTCTGTTTAACTCTCTCTGAGAATGAACCATTCTCCAGAACACATGGCACATTACAATGACTGTAAAAATTCTACATGGAATCAGAGGGAGAACTGGCATACATTTGTTGTTGGTCCCTCTTCGTTCTCTGCTACACAGCTTTGCAGGTTGAAGGCCAGATCATTGCAATTGACCAAAATGCGCTTGCCAAACTTCTCCTCAAACGGCTTTATTTCCGGTTCGATACCTGAGAAGTCAAGTTTCTGGAGAGTGGAAAATAGTAACATTTTTAATGAAATCCTCATTTGCAGTTGCAGGATGGTCAAATGTCTTTCTGAAAACTTTGAAGTTACTAACCTGTGTGTCAGGGTCCAAGGTGAACAGCTTCAATCTGGTTTCATTTCTCATTTTAGATTCAATATCTCTTGCACTCTGAGGACAAGATTATTATTATTATTTAATGAAAACCCAGACCACAACCTTCCTTATGCTTAATAAGGAAGGTCAAGCAAAACATTCAGATTGAACTGCTTTCATAATTTGAATGTTTCTCTTCCTTTGTGAGCATCTACAGTTGAGGTTCCCCATTATTTGCTGAGCAGACTCAATGGTAAAGACAGGTGGTGCCGCCAATATCACCACAAATCAAGAACTTTGCCAGACGTTTGCTTTGCTGACTAACTGCTACCATCCGTTTTCATGCACATTTGGCTAATGTATAAGGCGACCGCTCCTCAGGGCTAACATATGGACATGTGCTTCTAGGAGCCAGTCATATGTCCACCTCACAGCACAGGCTGTTACTGGAAACCCAACCGTTAAAGTCTGTCCAAGCACTGAGTGCTTCGGCAAATGGCCATGGAAATCTCATACTGTAGATTCCCGCTATGGGAAAGTAACATGTTGGTTGCTCTCCTGTCTTGGTCGCTTTTCAAACAGCTGCATTTTGTCTTACTAGTTCAGAAATAATGTTGAAAAAAGCATACGTCTCTAAACACAATTAATGAGCTAAGTAAAACCATGCATTTGGGACGGACGATCCTCTGGAACTCTTCTTACCACCTCCCACCATTTGAGAGTGACTATATTGTGCCTCAGGTGAATAGGGCCTACCTGAAAGCTGTCCATGCTCCCCAACGAACTATCTGCTTTTCCCAGCTCATCATCTGCAACAGAAAAGTCACGCATTGGAAACAGAGTGAAAAAGTCCACTTTATTATTAGTTACAACATTACTACACATAATCTTTAAATCGCACACACGCAGCACATAAGTAAACAGTAACTTAGACTGACAGAGAAACCGAGCAGTCCTGGGATCAGACCCTAGAGCCCCTGTGGCTGTTACAGGTTTGTTTTCTCTCTAGGAGAGCGTGATTAATAAAAGCAGTGGGGTTATGGAGATTATCTGGGTTCTTTGTGCAGACGCACTCATGGCTCTTTCCTCATGTTCAGGCCTCAGATCAGACCGGAGGCGAGTATTAAAAACCTGGGTGGTCCCATAGTAGCAACCCCATTACCAAAGACAAGGAGAACTAATGTCTGGGGGATGTCGCTGTAAACACGGAATCCACAGTGTCACGTGTTCTGTGCTACATAACGCTGCATTCACACAGGCAAGCCCCTCCACTATCTCTTCCCAGAGCTTTTTCAGACTGGTCAAGACCAGTCAGTGGAAAACAAGATCAGACTTATGCTGCCACTGTTAACGCAGCAAGCTCAAAGGTGTTTTGTAAAGTAATCTGAGCCAACGGCACAGTGAGTTGCCTGGTTAACCAGTGTCCTCGGCCTTCCCGAATTATACGCTACGGATGCGAACGTTCGATTCTTCCCTGCGTGGAGTATGCATCTGACATCTAAATGTTTTGGCTTTTGACTTTGATACTTGGATTAGTTTTGAGAAAATTAAATTGTGGTGACATTCTTTCGTGCAATACCCATCATTTTGACGTCACCTAAACAACATTGCACCAGAGGGCTATGCACAGTTCCAAAAAACAAAACAGAGGTTGGGAAACACTGTATTAAACAGAGGAATGACTTCATGGAACTCTCAGTCACTCCAGATAGCGAAGGCCAGCAGCAAAAACAGATAAAACAGCACGTACTAGTGAGGGAACTGTGGAGAGGAACAGACATTCTCAGATTGTGTTATTCACTTCATCTGTCAGTGGTCATAATTCTATGGCGGATTGGTGTACAATTAATACTCTCGTTATCATGGCACCTGTCAGAGGGTGGGATATATTAGGCAGCAAGTGAACATTCTATCCTCAAAGCAGGAAAAATAGGCAAGGGTAAAGTTCTGAGGGACTTTGACCATGGCCAAATTGTGATGGCTAGACGACTGGGTCAGAGCATCTCCAAAACAACAGCCCTAGTGGGTTGTTCTCAGTCTGCAGGGGTCAATACCTATTAAAAGTGGTCCAAGGAAGGAAAAGCGGCAAACCAGTGACTGGGTCATGGGCGGCCAAGACACATTGATGCACGTGGGGAGCTAAAGGCTGGCCCGTGTTGTTCAAATTGCTGAAAAAGTTAATGCTGGTACTGGTAGAAAGGTGTCAGAACACATAGTGCATCGCAGTTTGTTGCGTATGGGGCTGTGTAGCCGCAGACCAGTCAGGGTGCCCATGCTGACCCCTTTCCATTGCCAAATGCACCGACATGACCGTCAGTACTGGACCAAAGAGCAATGGAAGAAGGTGGCCTGGTCTGGTAAATCACGTTTTCTTTTACATCACGTGTGTGTCGCTTACCTATAGAACACATGGCAACAGGATGCACTATGAAAAGAAGGCAAGCTGGCGAATGCAGTGTGATGCTTTGGGCAATGTTCTGCTGGGAAGCCTTGGGTCCTGCCATTCATGTGAATGTTACTTTGACAGGTACCACCTACCTAAGCACTGCTGCAGACCATTTCATGGCAACAGTCCCTTTCAGCAGGATAATGAGGTTCAACTTCAGAATGAGTTACTTTGGATAATGGGGTCCTAATAAAATACATCTTAGAGGGTGTCGACCTTATTTACACTTCGACCCAGTCTGACAGTCCAGAAGTCAACCCTGAGACATTTTCTTTGTATTAAACATTGAAAAGCAAGTTCTCTTGGGATTTCTCCTTGACTTTGTTGGAAGAAGGGTAGATACTGTTTTAAACGAATTCACACCGAAATCAAAAGCCTTTCTTTTGCTCAGCTCTTAACTCCATTCAAGTGAACCCTGAAAACCCATTCAAGCATGCACGCAGACAGACAGAAACACACACGCCCGCACACTCCTGACCCACCATCATGGATGTCGCCATTTCTCTTCTCCTGCATTGCGATCTCAAAACTGCTGTGCAGTATCTTGTTGAGTGTGTTAATCCAGTCCTCCATCTCTCCCTCACTGTCAGCAGCCAGCAGGTAGGTGCTCTTGTCCTGCATCTTCAACTCAAAGGCAAAGCGCCGCACCTTGTTGTTCTGCAGCCACAGACGGGAGAGGACAAGACATAGAACATCATGTTTAGGAGATGCTACAGCACAGGAGAAGATGTTTAGGAATAGTTACGACATATTGGAGGGGTCAACTTCAACGAGAAGCATGTTCTCCAGAAAAAGCAATGCCGTACCATCACAAAAAAACAAAAAAAAAACAGCATGACTTGAGTTGACGTTTTCAAAAGATAACAATTTGTGCAGGTCAAGTGAGCGTTGACTTTCTTATAGTCAAAAAAAACAAATGCCCAACAGTGAATCAAACAGGTCCAAAGAGAACGTTCTGATCCACCATCCAAAGTTAACATCCGAAATGTTGCCAGAAGGCGGTTGCCGCTTAGATTAACGATTCGTTTCATGGCTCTTTGAACAAAATATTACTGAAAACAACACTCCCTTGATTTTGAAAAAAAAAAACAACAGAACCGTCTGTCTCATTTCGTTTGCTTATTTACTAAAAGAAAAGAAAACTTGGGAGAGCAAATGGTATGTGTACATATTGACAACGATTGAATCATCAACCAAAAACCCTATATTTACCAAAGCTTCAAGGAATTTTTCATGGTTATAGAGAGACATAAGGGAAGAAAAATACATTACTGTAATAAAAGTGTCCAGGGTGCTAGGATGAAAGTATTTCCATATGCGTAGCTTAGCATAGTGCAGCCAGGACTGGAGCTGAGCTCTTATAAAGGGACCAAATCTGCTGAAGGGGGGTTAGACAGCAGCGCTGAAGTTGATCTTTGAGCCCCAATCAGCCAAGAGCTGTGTGATGTCAGTGTCTCAGGTGGGCCTCGGAATGTCTAAATTACACATAGCCCACCTCCTAATGCTGGCGATTCCATCAGCCACCATAAACTAACCAGTGTGGCTGAATAACATTGCGCCGCCATTCTCTGCATCTTCTGAACTCAAACGGCTATTTGCCAGGCAGGGAATTCTGAGAAAACAATAGTCCCCAAAACCCTGCCTTATCATTTCTATAAGCATCACAGACTGAGTTAGCCATAAGTGGGAGGTCGAGTGCAGCCCCACCTAACATTTGGCTGTTTGTCAGTTACCATGGTTATTATTGCAATAATGCTGAGTATTTCAGCCTGCGGACAGGGAGGTGAAAGGGAGGTTGAGTTATTAGCTCAAGGCCATTACAGTAAACATTAGATACGGGGGTGTTTGGGACAAGACCAGTGTCTTCGTCATGTGACAAATAGCCATGGTTATTAGGGAGGGGAAGACTTCATTTCGGATAAACAGTTGTAAAATGTTTCTACTTTGGTGAATAGATAATCACCCTACTGGGCTACATTTAATGATGTTGCTCCACCCTTGACCCCACCCTTGACCCCACCCTTGACTCCACCCTTGACTCCACCCTTGACTCCACCCTTGCAACTGCATGAACTCAGAATGCAAATGGGACAAGTGTGCAGGTAGCGATGTGTTCATCACGCAAAGCCCTGGGCAACGGGACATCACACACAGTGGAGAGGAGGACCATGGACCCCTCCCCCGGGTTCTCTCATCACAGAAACCGTGAGGAGTGCTGGGACGAGAGGAGTGATTGTGAGGGGGCTGAAAGGGAGATGCTAGACGCATTGGTTCAGGAGATTGAGGCCAACCCACAGGGTTCCCCAGGACACCAGAACTCAGGTCAGATCCCCCCGGAGGAGGTCCCAGTGAGAGACAGGCTCACAAGGTGGAAGAACTGTTACGTAAGGTGGAAGGCTCGGTATGTTTGTGCACACGCAAGCACGTTTGTGGAAGTATTCCTGTGTGTGTGTTGGCCTATCATAAAAGAGCAGGGTGAAGCGTGCTGAAGCAGCGGGGGAGCATGAAGTCACGCCATATGTCAATAATTGCAGAGTTAATCAAGAGCAGATCTCCTTGCAAGACCAGTTGAGGTTTATAATTAACGCCATTATCTTGGCCGTGTAATGACAAACTTCAACTAAATGAAAAACAGACCGGTCCAGTGCGGAGGGGATGGCAGACCTTCACAACTGACTGGAAACCAAACCTTTCACTTTATTTAATGACAGAAGCAGCCATCGGTCTGAACTTGGAAGGAAATAACGATAAACTGTAACCAATGTTAGGGGCCTTTGGCAGAGGCTCTAAAAGAACAGACAATCACAAACCTGTTTTAAGTACGAAGATGGTATGGTGTTTGTGAAGGGGTTGAGAATACCACGAGAGGGCAGGGACAGCACATACTGTACGCTCAAGTGTCTTCCCCACCTCCCGCTCCCCTCAATACAAAGTACACACTCACCTCCACTCCCTCCATCTCAGGGGACCCTCCATCTCCTCTGGCCCAATAAAATCCCCTTCCGTGGGCCTGGAGTCTGGAGAGCTCCGAACTCCACTCTGATCACGCCTTTTTTTTTTTTTTTTCTTCAAGTATCTGTTTCATGTCAGCCGAATGCTTAGTCGGTAAAAACAAGACCTTTTCCATCCATTTGTGTGTTGAAGACATAATATTGATGCTTCCAGTGCATCTTGGGACTGGGAGAGATAGGCCTGCTAGCCCCAGCATGTGGAATTGATCGCTAGCCGGCTGCGAAGTGCATGGTAGTATGACATCTGCGTTCACCACGCTTCAGTCAGCAGTAAGTAATGAGGGAGGAAGAGACTAGAGAGCTCTGGTTTCAGCCCATTGATGTGGGGAAGGGTCCTATGCTATATCCAGTCTCAGTGATCCCCTGGCGCTAGCTTTAACTTACATTGAGGTTCACTGATCATCTAGCATTGTAAAATAGCACGTGGGTAAATACAGTTTAGGAGGTTGGTGTTGGTAGTGAAACTGGTCTGGCTGAATGACCCCACAGAATGTAATATGAGGATGTGCGGAGTGGACATCGCCACACACAGTCCACTAAATTACCTGAACAACGCCCATACAGGAGTCCAGGAAGATGGTTCCTTTGGGTTCTTTGGAGATCTTTTCATCCTTGTAGAAGTTCAGGTTGTAAGAACCATCCCCCAACTGTGTTAGGTGGAAATACCTCCTCTTGAAAGACTGGATAGGGGAGAAGAACGATAAAAAATGTAATGTATATTATCAGAAAACCACAAGCAAGATGTATGTACATTCAAGTATCGGCATCAACAACCTTTCGTCATTGAAGATACTGACAACAGATTTTATCATGACATCTGGTACACTGTGTCACGAACTTCCTCAGGGACAGCCAGTGACACCCTCTTCGATAGGATGACTCACCCTCATGGTGACACTGATGGCACTGTTCATGTTGCCTTTGTACAGCCAGCCATGCTTGGTGATCCCCCCCTTCTGGGAACCTAGGGAGGCTGTGTCCTGGAGGACACATGGATCAGACAAACTAAATACCATGAAGAGTACAGACAAATAAACAGACTTGCACGACCACAAAACTATACAGTGCCCGCCCTATGCCAAAACCTTGCCTAACCGTCAAGGGACTCTGTGGTTTAGGTAACGTTACAAAAACAGTAGAAAAGAGGACGAGCTGAGGGAAACCTCATTTTGACAGAGGCCTGACAGCTAGCTCATTCAACAAACCCCCACTCTGAACCCAAATAAACAGCAATGTTACATGGCTTCTTCACTGAGACCTGACCGTATTCCAGTTTCCAGGTAAATACTGCGAAACTGTGCAATCCCTCAGAACACAGCATGTGAGATGAAACACATGGCTACCTTCCTCAAATTCATGAAGCCTTCCAGAGGCATAACGACCTGTGTAAATAAATCGAATTAGAGGAGTAATGATGGAAGAGGAGAGGAGGCACCGGTGTTTTAGCCGTGACCCTGGTCTCCGTCAGGTCCTCCTGACCTGAACAGGATGCCCGGAATGTTTAAGCCACTTGTCCTTGACAGACTACAGTGGTAAAACCCATTGTTTCAGATGCTGAACGTAACGAATGGGATTTCAAGATGACACTATGAGATAATGACATGATTCCATTCCCTGCTCCAATAAAACTGATTTTCAAGTGTTGGCAGAGTGACCATTTCGTCATATCGTCGCTTCATCTGAGGAGGGGCCTGGAAAC